>NW_013549971.1:19443-44966 GCF_000499425.1 Eimeria acervulina | reverse complement strand
TTGTTGAAACTCAAGATGTAGCAGTTAAACCAATCCAATCCGGGAGCAATTGAAACCCTAGGTCTTCTTGAGCAGCACAAGCAGATCCCTTAGTGTGCGTGTGGCGCACCTCCCCGTCTGTTTTCTTCTTTTTGCAATTCAGATGGATATATGTCCTCTAGAGAAGAAAGAGCGCAAGCACGAAAAGGCTGTTTTCTTTCATGTCTTCATCCTCGCTTACACTCATCAATGTCATCAATTTCTGCTGGCCCAGGTCTTGGCTTCTCCGTCTCTGATCGTCAACAATTTGTTCAATGAGATCGTTTAATCTTTGTTCATTCCAGTTATTCTCCAGAGATTTGAAAATGAGCGGGTCCATGTAGCCGTGGGAGGTCGACTTGAATCTGGTTCTCAGGAAACGAAGGAAGTCCCCGCTAGGAAAAGGCAGTTCGCCTCCCACCGTTACAAATGATGCGGCTTTCTTCGCATCGCTTTCCGTCATTTTCACCAAACTTAGGCCAAAAGTATTTGCAAACCGATCGAAAAAATGGTAAATGTAGTTGTCGTCTTCCCTTTGGGCATCTTCTATTCGAATGACATCTGCCAGTTTCGCCGCTGTTTTCATAGATACAACCGAAACAAACACCTCATCATCGTCATCATCGTTGTCTTCAGGTATATATCCCTGTCCATCCTGCGGAAGCAGCCTCAGAAACTCTTTAAAAGTGACAGGCTGTTCTCCCTGAGAAGGATGTCCATAAGTACACCAGTGTTCTCCAGCAGGCATGTCTATGAGGGGAATAGGAATGCCGTGTTTAGTGGAAATTCTCTCCAATCTTCCGAGTGCACGAAGTCGCTCGCTTGATGCATCAAAGATGGCCGTGATGAGTTTGGCCTGTTTAACGAAGGCTCGCCTTTGTTCCTCGCTGCAGTCGTCTTCAGGCAGACTTTTAAAGAAAATATTCCTCTGATCCTTTAGTACCTCCCAAGCATCTGATCCCTTTAAGCGCAATCCTTTTCCAACTGGACTGAAATGATGTTCAAATGCCTTGCGAACAGTGTGCGAAGCCGCCTGCCATGCTTCGTTCAGCTCACCCACGCTGTTTTCGAACTGCTTTATGCAGATATCCACCTCTGATTGCTCTGAAGGCTTCTGCATATCGGGCGTAGGAAGCTTAGGTATGTGCATTTTTTGCTTCACCGCCACCGCAGCTACCAGGGACACCAGCAACGTTACAACGAGCGCAACAGATCCAACGGTCAGCAGTTGCCTCCCTCTGACAGGATCACCGGCATGCACAACGGGTGTAGGTTCACTCACACCGCCCGAGTTCTTCTCTATTGAGACATTTCCGTCGTCCTCGTCTGGCAGCTCCACTAGAAGGTTATCACTCAGGCTTTCCTGGCTGAAGTCCAGGGCCCAGTGGCGAGGTTCTTTTGCGGAGTAATTTGCGGATGCAAACCCAGCGGTCATGGTCCGCGCTCCTAAATCAAAAGTATTGAGTCCCCCATTTGTTCCCGTTTCTCCATGCCAATCCATTTCAATGGAGTGGGGCAACACCGGGATGGCCGGGGAGGGATGTCTTCCTCGCGCAAGAACAGGCCCTTCTGCGAAAGGCACAAGTTTTGTAAAACAGGGTCAAAATACCGAATTCAGAGAGAATATATATACACTGCTCAGTGTGTCAGGCGGGTAGCAGGCCCACATGAGGTGGATCACCGGCTGTAGTGCACCGGGATAACAATGGTGCTCAGGCCGGTCCTCTAGCAGCCAATCGAGCAGAAAGAGTAAAACAAACAAATTTTCATAGAAATGAAACAAGTAACATTGGATAGAAGAAGAAGGCTTGATGTTAAGGCTGCTCAGCAAGGGTCCGGGACTGGCAGAGTGTGGCACTGCCGCCCACGCGCTGGCACGCTACGGGGTGACTGGGGGAGTTCTATTGTTCTTGGTCTTCCCTCTTAAGATGATGAAACGCTAATGTGTTCGTTAATGGCTCTGCCTGTTATTTAGTTTAATAAAGTGAAGATTTGCTGATGATAGCGATAGATAGTAGAGTATGCGCCGAAATTTGTGAACATAGGGTAGCACGTAGTAACAGGCGCGGGTGAGAGCTGTTCACTACATTTGGCGGCTGCTCCGGGATATTAGAACCCGAAACTGAAGACATTAATATGTTGTTTTGCAATCGGAACCAAGTGGTTAAAAACAGATGCACTCATGCACATACTACACAACGAGAACATCCTAGGTGCGGGCCATCGACAGGTCGAAGGAGAGAGGGAACACTGCATGCTGCACGGCAATGCCGGATGATAATGACGGAGGTGCGACCGTCGAGTGATTAACGCGCCTAAGTCTACTTCCAGGGAGTATCCTGTATTCGACAGAGGCAAACCCAAATCGTGTTGCCGAGGCAGTTGCCTCTGTAAGGCTGACACAACATGGCAACCTTCCTTAATGAAATAGACCTACAGTTCACGAGTATAGATCAGATGGACCGGGAACGGTAACGCAACGGAAGCGCACAGACTCTGCAGGAAATTGAAGAAGCATTACTTTCTTGTAGAGTTAACTAAAGCTCTGCAAACGGGAAATCGTACAGGGTACGCTGAACGATTCCAAACTAGAGTATTGGTGGATTTCAGGGACGGCTCGCACGAGGTCAGGACAACCCAACAAAGGCCAGCCACCTCAGCCATCCAGCATATATTGCGCTCCACGAGCTAGGGGGCCCAATGCGCGGTGCAGCGTGTAGATACCAGTCTCGCAAGAGCACAAATTTGTTGGGGATTCCTATGTCCCGAACTTGCAAGAGAGAATCGCCGTCAGTCTTGGAGGCGGTACCACTAAGCACAGAGAAGGAGAAGGCTATTGCGTACGTGTCAGACGAGTCCACTCCTAGAGAGGCTGATCCAGAAGTAGTGGGCCACGATGTTCGAGACTGACTCATCTTCCGTCAAAGCACGGAGTGCGGTGCCATATACAAGTGACGGCAATATCAAGCTTACGGATTGCGGCACAGTGTTGTTCCACATTGTTGTGTTTAGGACTTCGCGCATATTTGCCAGTTCGTAGTGCGTGGAGCGTTTTGATTCGTAGACGAGTGTTGATTGAAGAATTTGAGTTTACCGTGGTAGAGGGGCCAGCGGCGTAATAGAACTAGATACAAATTGAGGCAGACGACGTTCCGAATGATTGACTTGGTGGCGGCAGTATCGTATGATTTATTGCTGGGGCTCGATTGGTTAAGGGCTCATGAAGTGGAGCGCGTACGTACGTAGATGGTGCTAATGAAATATTACTGAGCAATTAGGGTATAGCTGCGGAGGCACAAGAATCCCCGGATGAGATGGTCAACCCAAACAAATTTGTTGCAGCAGGAGTCGGGATGGCGGAGAAGGACGTTTCAGCCACCCAACAATCTCCAATGCGGAATAAGCAAGAAAATGGCTATGGCCTGGCTACCGATTATGGGTGACCAAGGAAACCCCACTAGCAGTTAGGAAGTGGAACATATTCTGGATAAGCGTGGGGAAGCTGAGCATGTTGAATAAATCGTAAAGTAGTGCAGCGCCACAGAGGAGTGGCACTCTCCGCTCGAAAAGGGCGCGGTCGGGGTGCTCAACCCGCTAACGGGTCACGAGGGGAGTCGCATTATTCTCGGTCTTCCCTCTTAAGAATATGAGGCGCTAATGCGTTTATTAATGGTTCTGCCCGTTATTCGGTTTAATCAAAGGAAGATTTTCTGACTATAGCGATAGATCTACAGTGTGGACCGAAGTAGGGTTGAATCGGCTACCACGCAGTAAGAAGCGTGGGTGGGAGGTGTTCACAACGCTGGCGCTGACGAATGCACAGAAGCTGGCGAAAATTGTTCATTACTAAGCTCAGTTCTGCCACTTCCAACAAAATTTTCTAATGCTTGCCTCAAAGCTCCACTTTCCCACCAAAGACACCTCCATTAAACCCTCTATAGCTCAGGGCCGGCACGCGACTTCCGCTGCCCCGCAGCGTCAAGGCGCTGTTTTCATTAACTGCCCATTTCCTACTTTTCGCCAAAGCCAATTGTGAACGAGTCATTTAGCCTATATGTGAACGACATAAAGGCATAGCTTACAAAATAACACACAAACCAGTGTTGCGAAATGAGGACCCTGGCGAGTTCTATGCCGCCTACAACTGCAATGTAAAAATAAAATGAGAAAATATAGGAGCAACTATATTATCCCACTGTATTTCAGTTGGTTATTGTCATTATCTCGTTATTCTGGGGGCTTGTAGTTCCGGCCAGCTTAAGCATCATGGATAAGTTTTGTGTCGATTTGCACAGTGGCATTAGCAATCTGCAGTCTGCCCTCGTGTAAGTTGGTTACAGAGGGCCAAGCTTAACAACTGTCCACGCAGTTAGTGCATGCATTAAAATTGCAATAGGGTAAACTTGCTTCTGTTGTTGCCTTGCAGCAGGAGTGCCGGGCCGGCTCTTCTCTGCACGCAGCACCAGCCCCGTAGGGCATGTGCTGCGGTGCTCAGCATACCTTGTGCAGCAGGATCTGTGTGAAACTGGTCCCTTTATGTCTACTTGCGGGTACGCTGAGTATGAAGGGCCACGTACGTGTTCAACAAGTGCTTGCAGTATTCGTGCGTGTAGCAAAGGTGGCTTGGCAGCATTTGCACGTGCAGCTCCCTTGCAGCAGTTGTTGCAGCAAGATGCTCTACAGCTCATGGCCTGCTCCTCTTCGAACCAGACCCAGACCCCCGCCGCACGTAACGCTATGCCCAAGATGCCTCGTGGCTGTAAGGGAGGTCAAGGAACTCTTACACCTTTTGGATGTCTTGCAGTTCAGGGCAGTCCCCGGGTTAGATCAAGACCTGTCGTTACAGTTGGGAAAAAATGCGTAGTCAGTGTGTGCAACTGCGAGAAACGAACATTCCACCACAGCAGGGTTGCATCGCCCATAGCAGTGATTATCAGCGAAGATGCTTAAGAAATGAAAGTGCCTTCGCTGTATCCACTAGGAACCTGCGCAACGGAAGTGCACCTGAGCCGATATGCCAAGAAAAACCCAGCGCTGGTGAGAGCAGCCGAGAAGGACAGCCGAGAGCTTAGCCCCTCTAACCTACGCTCACTGGGGTATCACCTAACTTCATTTTGCCGACAGACCGCAACTTATCAGTGGCAGGGAGACCACCAGATGCACGGGTTGCAGAACAAATCGTTGCAACAATTGCTACAAAGCAGCTCCACATGCAAGAACAGTCATGCACCCTTTTCTGTATGCACTAACACTGAAACAGTTGTTGAACACTCACTGGGCCGAAAGTAGGCAGCGTGCAGTTAGGTAAACCAACATGCACCAACTTCGGACAGACCACGCCACGCCATGGTACAGACCATGTTTCAACATGCACCCAACTGCCACTGCGAGTAGTAAACCTGTTGTCTATAATGAAGCGAGCCCACTAGTCATTTTGCATATGTCTTCTTGGCGCGTAAGTGACGCGCACCGCGCCAGAGTATTTTCCGGATGGTCCAACGAGTGCAGGAATCACTTTTTCGTGCTTTTATTTACCACTTGCAACGTGTTGGAGCCCATGGGTGCGTAATTTTCCCTTCGGAGTTGCACAGCTGGAGCCGTGAACAGACATAAAGATCGCATGTGTAAGACAAGGCTGCACGACACACCGTAGCAGCTCGTGAAGGACTTCCAAGGGCAACCGAATGCCATTAGATCAGAAAAACTTCAAGAACTAACTTTCAAACACCATGCTTGCCTTGAAAGCCCCTCCAGTCACACAGTTGCTTGCAAGTCACAGCGGCCTTCGCCCGATCACCAGTCTCTATTGTGGGCCAAGATTACCGAGGGTACGCATTCTCCCCTGACGTGTCGCAGCGTGTGTGCAATGCTTACACGGAAATTATTTTCCCCTTAGTTTTTGTCCTATTTGTCCATTTCAGCACAAAATCATTGTTCGAATGCCACCGTCACCCTACCAACAGGAGCCACCTCGGTTCCTGTGTGTTTCGTAGAGACTGTTCTGCTATGTTTTTCTGGACTTTTGCCCACCAGCCCACCCGAAGGCGACCATATGCTTTGCGACCGTTAATCCATTTTTGCATTAGATAATGGAGGGTCAGCGGGGAGACTCAGGTTCCTCGTTGTTGGAGGATTTGGACCTGAAACTGGGGGGCGTTGACGCAACACAGCCCGGGCCAGGCAATGCAGACGACGTTGACGAACTTACTAAGAAGGGCGGCGTTTTTCTTTCCCTTAACTCCAGTGGAAAACAGGTTGGAGCGGTTAAGCCACTGCTTGCCGCTTTTTTATTGCTACTGATGTCGGGGGCCCTTCTCCTAGTGTCCAGCAGGTGGAGATCCCACAGACTTGGCCTACGCAGTGAAAGGATACGGCTATCTTTGGATGATAATTGCATGCATAAGTACTTGGATGATCTCAGTTTAGCAGCGAAGGGGATGAATGACACATGGGAAAGCTCAGCATTGCCCGTGCGGGAAGCTTTTATAAAACACTTCACACCTTCGCTTGAAGACGACCAAGAGCCCCCTGAAGATCCGTTGGCAATTATCAGGGACCACATCGCCAAGATGCAAGAGTGCAAAATTCCATCTGACTCTTGTCCGAAGGCTCGCATTGACTTTGCGCACCACTTGCAGCTGCTACGTAGCATTTGCCGCGCAGTCACGCTTCGCCTGCAGGAATTGGAATGGCTCGCCAAATTGAACAGGGAATTCGATGTGCCTGTCCCTGTTCCTGGTTACGAAAAGCCTTATAGTCACTCTGACGGAAAAGACAATAACAGCATGGGCTTTGGGATGCGGGCAGTTGACTTCTTGGCCTCCCTAGAGATGGTTGGCGGTGAACGCACGCAGCCAGTGGATGGAACATTAGCAAGAGGACTTATATTTCTGTTGTCTGTAGAGAATAAGCATGACGTCTACAACTTGGTGGTTCGATATTACTTTCAGTATTTCCTTCGAGCCTTTGGAGACGTCGATGCACTCCACCCCACCCGTCCAATTGCCAAGTACCAGATTCCTTATAATGGAGAGTCATTTCAAACTGGAGCTTTGATAAAAGCAGCTGCACATTTATTCAGTGAATCCGATAACACATCGAGTTACGAAAGCGTGCGAAAGATTCACCGAATTGCGGAGAACTGGACGTCCACAGGAGTAGTGAGAGCCACGGAGAACCAACGGAAAGGAAATGCAGACAATTTCGAAAAACGGTTGAACATGAAAAGGGAACAAATGCGGGCGTTGCTAAAGGATGGCATACCATCAGATGACCTGGTAATTATTGCGTTATTCCTTCTATAGCCTGCTTGCTTTTTTTTGTGCGCACGCTGCCGCTTGATACCAGTTTGGCAGCGGCACTGCTCCGCATTTGTAGTGTATGGGCTCATGAAAGTTGCTGTTGTACTAGCACGTTTGACACCAACCTTGCACATAGCTCTTTTTGTGGAATATTTGCCCAACGTACGGGCATGCACGCGACAGCCACTGAAACCAGTCTCCTTTTCTTTGCACTATGACAAGGTCGGAGTGCGGAATGAGGATAAAACCTCGTTTTGTAGAAGAGCAAACATAATAGGAGTTTCACGTGCATCGCCTCGGCGATTAGTTGTTCGTGCTGCGCATGTGCATATCGAATGATCCAGCAGATCCTGATATACAAGAAAACCTGAAATGCCGAAATTCTTCGCAGTTTAAAACAGGTTTTTATACTTTTAGTTCCCAGTTCCAAAGTATTGGTGCATATGGGTTTGGGGTATTTCCTTTGGAGCTAAAGTGCCATGGCGGGATATCGGGAACAATAGGTACTTTATGACAGTGTTGCACAACACGTGCACCGCAACAACTGGTGACGGAATTAAAAGTAGTCCCACCAGATCCCCAAAAGTTCGGAAAATACCCTTTTTAATAATAGATCTGAATTGGAACTGCCTGAGTCTAACTAATGGGCAACAAGACACGGCGGTCGTTGCCCGACCCGCAGTCTCCTTTGTGCGCGAACTTGCCTCAGGGCGGGCATTCTACCCTGATGCGCGCCATTGCGTATTCAGTGCAAACATAGAAACCATTTTTACCGTAGCTTTTGTTTATAATTCATTTCAACATAGAACTGTTATTCGAACGTCACCGTAACACTGCCAACTAGAGCCGTCCTCTTTCCCACGTCCCTTCAGAAAGAGAGCGTTCTGCGATGCTTCTCAAGAGTTTTGAGATCGAGCCCACCGAAAAGCCCCTATATGCTTTGTATCCATTTATATCTTTTTGCATTATGCAATGGAGGACCAGCAGGGAGACGCTGATTCTTCTTTGTTGGAGTTGAACCCTCTTGAGGAGGGTGGTAGCGCAGCACAGCCTAGCCCACAAGATGCAGGCAACGGCGAGAAAGTGGCCACAAAAGGTGGAGTTTTCCCTTGCTGGAAGTCCAGTGGGAAAGGGTTTGGAGTGGCTAAACCGTTGCTCGCTGCTGTCCTATTTTTCGTACTGTTGCTGGAGGTTTGCTACAGTGTGTCTCCGAGGTTCGGACCCAACCTGAAGACGCATCATCTACCACTGGACGATGTAAGCATGCAGAAATACCTCAACAGTCTCAACACAGCAGCAGAGGCGATGGAAGAAGCCTGGGAATCCTCAGGATTGCCAGCGCGGCAAGCATTTCAAAAACACTTCACACCGTCGCTTGCAGACGGTCAATTGCCTCCTCCAGACCCATTGGCGACTATCAGGGCCCACGTATCCAGGATGCGGAGATGCAAAGTTCCACCTGATTCTTCTGTAGCGGCGCGGAGGGATTTCGCTAGGCACCTGCAGCTGCTACGGTGCATTTGCCGCACAGTCACGCTTCGGCTAGAGGAGTTTGAGTGGTTCCTCTATATAACAGAAGACTTCGACGTGCCGATCCCTGTTCCTGGTCACGACGAGCCTCTTAGTTATCCCGATGTTGAAGGGCTCGAGGGAAAGGTAGAAGACGGCTTGTCGGCAGCTCACTTCTTGAAAGCCGTGGGGCTGTTTGGCGGTGAGAGCAAGCAGAAGGTCAATGAAATGTTAACTGACAAGCTCACATTTATGTTGGCTATTGAGAACAAACATACTGTTTACAACTTGGTGGCCCGATATTATTTTGAGTCTTTCCTCCAACCCTTCGAAGGAGACGACGCCACTCCGCCTGCTGCCAACTACAAGATTCCATATACTGGAGAGCAATTTCAAACCCGAGCTCTGACGAGAACAGCTGCGCGTATATTCAGTGAATTTGATAATACTACAAAGTACGCAAACGTTCGAAGGCTATACCGAATTGCGGAAAACTGGACGCCAAAAGCAGTACTGGCGGCTACGAAGCAGCAAGAGGAAGCAAATGCTAACAACTTCAAGAAACGGTTAAACGCTAAAAGGAAACAAATGCTGGTGCTGCTAAGGGAGGGAATCCCTTACAATGATCTTGTAATTGTTGCATTATTCCTATTATAGTCTGCTAGTTTTTTTTTGTAAGTTCTATGCCACGAGACAGCACTCCTACCGGGACAGTGTTGTGCATTTGTGGTATACGGGCTCCTGACAATTGCTGTTGCAGCAGCACACTTGACGGCAATCTTGCAAATAAAACTACCTTTTTATACGGGCCCAACAGACGAGCACGCGCCCAGCAGTTACTGAAGTAAGTCTCCTCCTTTTGATCCTGTGACGAGTTGGAATGCGAATTGAAAAGAACCGTGTTGCGTGGGAAAGCGAGTCCATTACTTGCTTTAGGTGTACACTCTCGGCGAATAGTTGTTTGTGCTGCACGAAAGTTTGCCCCACATGATATCGAGGGATCAAATGCAATTTCACGAGGAGAACGCAGCTTCACAGATGTGCAGCTGCCGAACAAATGACAACTCCTATCAACAAGCAGGCGCGGGAGCGGCAGAACTAAAGCAACTTTCAGAATTGTGTAGGCGAGAGGACTACATTTCAGTTAGGGAGTAGAGTCAATGGAAAGCGCAGGTCGAAATGTCACCATGCAAGGCACCTGTGAAGCTTCGGAGGTAGATTGTTGACGAATCGGTCGACGGGGAAGCTACAACACTATTACCCAGCTCACTAACCATCAAGCTATTTCATACAATTCTTTAATGAAAACAAAAAGGAAGACTTTTACGTTAATCCACCACCTTTGGCTCGTCTTTTCTTGGCCTTTCCTGACGTTGGCTGCAAAGTGCCTGCAGTTTTCCCCGTCTGCCAGTGCCCTCCAAAGACTCCATCACAATGTATGCTTTGTAGTAGATCCTTCCTTTTGTATTAGATCCTTCCTTTAAGGTCGAATGAATGCCCAGCAGCCTGAAGGAGGTCCACCTTTGGACGTATTAACTCCGTAGCAGGCCAACGGGGAGGGAGCAAATCGAAGACCCGTTGGCACTTGTGAGAACGCGCGGGAAGGATGCGCAGCTGCAAAATCCCGTTTAGCTATTCATCAGCTTCGAGGCAGGGGTACGTTCTGCACTTCTTGCTGCTATAAAGCTTCCCCCGCACTGTCGTTGTCCGCTTAGAGGAGACGCACACGAGCAACATGAGGAGTCATCCTTACCAGTGCTATTTGCCGACCCTGACACGCCCTACGAACTTCCAGATCTAGAAGTCAAGAAAAACACGGAGGTTTGAGCTTTAACACAGCAGTCATTGGAGGCAATGGAGTTGCCAGGCAATGGAGGCATGCAGAAAGTGGATGCGCAGTTGAATGGGTAACTCACGCTCCAGGTGGAGGAAGTAAGTTTCTTACGCAGCGATATTGTCTCCAATGTTATTGAGCATTTCGTTGATGCCTGTTATGTTAGCTTGCTAGGTTCTACCGTCGCTATTTCTTTCTGTAAGGTAATATCCTCCAGCCGTTGTCGAGGGTTTTCGTCAACTCAAATCACTCTTTCAGAAGGCACGGGATGTTTATCCAACATAAGTCGTTAGAGGCTGTCTTGAAGGCAGCGAAGGAACAACGCACTGCGGTTTCCGCAAAGGAGTTTGTATACCCAATGAAAAACAGCATTGGGATAACTTCACGATTTTGCTTATTGCAGACCGTACTCCTGGCGTAGTGCTTATGTGGGCATGCCAGGTGATCTGAATTGCATCCCAGTAGGGACCCTGCTCATGGGTCCTATTTCTGGTATACCACCACCAAGGTTATAAGGAGTGTAGCAGTGGCGGTAGAGGGGTTTGTGGCTTGACAGTTTGGCCGCTACACCGCACAAAGCTGTCTTCTCCTTAGCTGCGAGACACACTAGAGAAACGAACACGTTCCAATTTCACTAAAATATCTGCTAGTTACATATAATCAACTTTACCGCATACGTCCACTTGCTTGGCTTGCGCCCACCCGTCTGTTCGTGTATACGTCTTCGACTTATACATCAGCTTTTCATCGTAGCCGATTCGTTCTTGGCCAACATATTTGTCTCATGCTGCATTTTGATGAGTTCAATTGTGTGCTCGCTTTCTCTTCTGCTCATTTGATTTGAGCACTTGAGTTCAGTCTTGCACACAGTCCCCGTGTTGCACTGTTACACATATCTCAGAAGACGGAGGATCCTATGTAGCGCAAAATACTTTAGTCTACATACGGCGCAAATTAGAACAGTCGGGTTACAAAGGAACGAAGGCACAAGCCGAACTGCTTGATTATTTTTATAGCAAGAGGGCTGTGCTGACGTGGGTCTCCACATAGTGCCACGTCGGGAACAGAGGCAAGCACTCCGTCCACCACCGGCAGAGGCTTGAGGAAAATTTGCCGCTGTATGGTTGCTGCTTGCGGTGCAGTTGCTACTGCTACCTTTTAGTTGCTCACTGCATAGGGGACCTCACCCAATCGTTAAAAGAGCACTGAGCCTGTTCCGATAGCAACAGCTCCATTTCTCTATCATCCCCCTCATCGTCATGATTTAGGCGGGTTGCACCTCTTGCAGAAGCCTCCCTCGGAGCCTCCAGTCGTCGTTCAGCGCAGCCAGTCCCACCCGCTGAACGGTCGACTTCCGGGGGCAACTTCGCTAACACCTTCTGGGGCCAATGCGCCGCACCTGTTGCTGCGCTGCCGCTGCTGCTAGTGCTGCTCACTAGCGAGCTGCAACTTGAGCTGCTAGAGGCTTGTGAAATTGCTGTCCTGAATATGCTGCTCTTGGGGGTGATGGGGATTCCGTCTTGCTGTTGCTGTTGCTGTTGCTGTTGGTCGCGATAAGCATCTGCTCTAGCCTTGAGAGAATGCACAAATGAATTCCTTCTCGCGGATTCCATTTGCTGCTGCGGTGGTGGGTCCTTTTCCAGATGTCTCTTGTGCAGCTCTTCCTGCTTAAATGTATCATGTGCTTGGGCGGCGGCAGCACGTGGACTTTTCGAAACGGACGAACACGCCAAGCCACCAAGAGAAAGACGCACAACGACTCTGTCCTGTTGCTTAGTTGAAACCGTTTCTTCTGCTGCTTTTTCTGCTTCAGCACTTGCTGCTGCATTCGATGCTGTCGCTGTATTGAGTACGACAACGGGACCACTTGCTCCAGAGCTGATCAGCTGGGCTCCTCTAGAATTCCTGCTGCGGTCAGTTGATGCTCTCGGCGTACACTGCAGGGACCGAGTCACGAGACCAGGGGTTCCTTGTCCACTGGGGACAAACGATTCTCTGCTCGAGGAACTGCAGTCGTTATCCTCATAGCGCGGCAGAGCTTGCTGTTGCTGTCGTTGCTCTTGCAGCGGTTCCTGAATGTGGTGGAGGTGCTCCTGTGTGGCAGAAGTCACCCATTCGCCACTACCAGTGGACACCTTCCGCGGAGTAATGACTTTTAGGCTATTCTTGTGGCCGCTTTTATTGCCGGGCTGCAATTGAGGAGGTAACTCCACGCTCTCGTTCCTAGGGGCCGCTGGTCGCGGAGTTGCAAACGTTTCCTTCAGCCCATCCAGCAGCTTGTCAGTGCTGCTGCTGCGGCTGCTGCAGCTGCTGCGCCTGCTGCTGCGTTCTGTGTGAGTAAGCAGTGCTGATATTTTGCTTTCAAGGCGAAGGGCTTCACGGACGCGGTTGGCGCACTGCTTGACTGCCTCCAGGCGCTGTCCTATGTGGGGAGCAGCAGTAGCAGCAGGTGTAGAAGCAGCGGCAGCTTGCCCGGATGGTCCTGAACCAACGGCCATAGGAGTTAGGGGAAACGTTTCAACGCAGCTTCGAGGAGTTGCGACTGCGCTGATAACTTGTTTTGAAGATAGCCGATTTTCTGCTGCTGCCGCCGCAGAAGCAGCCGCTGGTGCTGTTGCGGCAGCACCAAAGGCTGCATCAGACCAGCACTTTTCCCGCTGCTGATTCACCAGGTGTTGATGGTGCTCTGACGGGGGAGGCGTAGTGCTGCTGGAGCTGCACGGGAAGACTGGATGGGCTGGCAGCATCAACACCGCCGCAGCTGCAGCAGCAGCTGCTGCTCCTGGACTACGAGCCGAGAGCAGCAGAGGCGTTCCCTTGCTGGCGTGCTTCTCTTGCTGTTGTGCCTCTTCTTGAAGTAGCGTCAAGGAGAGGTTAGCCACCTCACCACAACCGCGAGACGACTTTCCCGCACACAATACTCCTTGCCCTTGCCGCTGTTGCCCTGGGTTCTGCTCCGGATCCTGCTGCGGACTCTTGCTGTTGTTTGCTTTGTTGTTGCTCTGGAGGAGAGAATCGCGCTGTTTTTTCGATAGCAACACCACGTTAGGCGACCTAAAAACAGCAAGTTCTTCTGTAGCTGGATCTTCCGGCAGCATCAGCTGCTGCCGCACGAAAGCCATCAAGCGCGCGTCTCTCCTTCGCAGCAACTCCTGATGGACACAGAAGCAACACAGGGGCAGCAACAGCAGCAAACACTCTTGCGTGTGCTATGAGCTGAGTTCTTCCTGGTGCACCACCGCAGGATGCTGTTGTAGCAGATTTAGCGTGAGCAGTATTAACCCCACGAACAGTGGCTTGTGCGATGCAGCTGCTGCATACATCCCGGGTGGCCAAGTGAGGGTGCTGTAACATTTTTTGCTGCAGTAGAAAATGTCTTCTCTCTTTTCTAAGGCGCCTCTTTGCCTTTTGGACAGCAGCAGTAACGGCTGCATCTGTTGATTCTGCTCTCATGAGGTGCATTTGTTGCTGCTCTCTGAACGATCTGTCCGTCGATGAGGCTGCTTCTGGTGCAGCAGCAGTGGCTGCTTGGCGCACAGTTGCTATTGATGCTGCTACGTTCCTCTGAACATAAATATTAGGAAAAGCCAAGCCGCATCATGTTCCAGGTGTACTTTTGAGATGGTTGGTGCCTGCTGATCATGCTTTTGTGTTTGCGCCGGCATCTCCGTCCCCCTGATCATTTTACCAGAGGAACCGCCCAGGCGTTTTCTGCTTGCGTTGTCAGAAACAAAGAGCATGCTGAAAGTGTGATTAGCATGCAATGCAGCCGGGCTTTGGGACATAAAGTTGCAGTGTTGTGGGGTAGGATGGACGAAAATGCCCTCACCTTTATAGAGGGTCGCGGAGGCGCAGGAGATTCCTTAGTGGGCGAATCTGCTGGAACTTCCTCTTCATGTTGCAGGCGCTTCCTGCATTGGCAGACGCAAAGGTGAGAGCAGCACGCCAGCAATTCACGTAGATGTAGTGTAGCGCAGGCAATTCAATCTGGTGTTTTGTAGCCATGTGCTTCTCTGTGCCTCCGTCTCTCTTCCTCTAAGTATGCATGCTTGAATATATTCCTTAAAGTGCTCACGCCAATCCACTAGCCTTTAGCCTTTGCTGCAGAGCCATTTCCTTGACTTTGTTTCTCCGGAGCTTCAGCTCATCCAGGGGAGTTAGCTGCTGCTGCTGCTGTAGTTGCTGCTGCTGCCTCAAGCGTTGCCGCTGCTGCTGCAGCAGCAGCAGGTGCCGCTCTCGCCGTTGCTGTTGCTGGGGCCCCGTGGAGCTAGGGGCAAAAGCGACTGCATTAGTGCTTACGCTTGGCTTGCCCGCTGCTGCTGCCGTTGGTTTCGCTGCTGCTCTCTTCTGCTGCTCTTGCGGCCTTGAATACTGCTGCTGAGGTACACGCCTTTGAAGCACCGACTGCTCAGTTTGAGTTGCCGCCTCATCTGGCTGCTCCGCGCATCGCTTCGCTAACAGTGTTTTGGAACAGGCGGATCTGCTGTTGCTGCTGCTGCCGTTGCTGTAGCTGTTGCTGCTGGTATTGCTGTTGCTGTTGTTGCCGTTGTTAGTGCTATTGTTGTTGCTGCTGCTGTTGCTGCTGCTGATGGCGTTGCGTTGCGTGTGGCGCTTGCTGTCGGTGGTCCGTGCTGTCTTCCCAGCAAGCACTGCTTTTCCCTGAGGCTGTTGCTGCTGTTTACCTGACTTGTTCTCGCCAGTTGCTTTTCCTGGCGGTGGTGCTTCTGTCTTTGCTTCTGCAGCTTCTGCAGCTACACCTGCCTTTGGAGTTGCTGCTATATCAGACTCTGAGGCTGGTGCAACAGCAGCTTTAGCTGGAGTGACTGATGCCGAAGCGATAGCTGTTGCTCCGACCGAGGATGTAGGCGAGGGACTTCCTACAGAAATGTTTGCTGGCGCTTCGCAAAAGGGGTGCTGCTCCTGGCGTTGTTGCTGTTGCCCTTGTGAATTTATTGAAGTGATGAGTTCTGCAGATGCTGCTTTTCCCACAACAGAGAGCGCAGCTGTGGCTCCCCCAGCCGCTGCTACTGCTGCTTGTGGTTGTGTTGCAGCTCCTCTTTTGTCTGCCAAGGATGCTGCTCCAGTGCCGTTTGGTGTTGGCGGTTTTGCTGCTGAGTGCTGCTCTGGGGACTCTGCCCGTGCAGGACCTACGTGCTGCTGCAGCAAAGAATGATCCTTCTTCTTGAATAAGGAGGGAAGCTGTGGGGAAGCGGAAGTAGCAATCGGCCCTTTTTGTTGCGGTTGCTGCTGCTGGAATTTGTTGGCGGAGGCAAGATGGTTTTTTCGGACTGCCTTTTGCTGCTGCTGCTGCTTCTCGTGCTGTTTCTCGTCGTGCAGCAGCTGCAACACGGCTTCTGAATACGGGTCATGCTGCCGCCTCCTGGGTGTCCCTGCAGACCGCTCTCGTTTAAAGGAAACTGGACGGGTTGCGGCTGCTACTGACGATCCGGAAGCCACTAAGGGCTCATTATGCCTAGGGGTGGATTCTCCGCTGCAATAGCTACTGCTTTCTGCGAGCGATGATGTGGAAGTAGGAAAAGTCTGCTGCTCGTGTTCTGGTGATGCTTCCGCTGCGCCTTCTGCTCCCTCGGATACACCCGAAACTGTCAGACCCTGCTGCTGTCCTTGCCGCCTTACGCCCACCGCAACACTGGGGGTTTTCTCGTGAATACGTCTTGCTGCTACTTTAGATGGTAACGCTACTGCTCCCCCTGGGGCTGCAAGCGCTGACACTGCTTGTGTTGCTGGGTTCCCTTGCGCCGCCCAACGGCCCACTTTCTCAGGTTCCTCTGAAAGGTCATCCGGAAAGAACGACGAAGAACCTTTCTGCGTTGCTGCTGCTGCTGCTGCTGCCACTGCTGCTGCTGCTGCTGTTGGCGCGCTTGCAGCAACAATACCTTGAGACGCCTCAATCTGCCTCATGAGGATGTCTAGCACCTGAAGAACTTTTGCTTGCTGGTCTCTCTCTGCTGTCGGAGGAACGGCGCTTCTGCTTGCTGCGGACTCCTCGGCTGCTGCTCCTGCTAGCTCTGCTGCTGCGGCGACGCCATGCCCGCAGTAAGGGGATTTCAATTCTCTGCGTTGAGAGCAGGGCTGGTGAAGTTGCTCAGCAGACAGGGCAGAGCCATGCGCAGCTTTATTTGTTGCTTCTGCTGGCCTCCCTGCTCTCGTTGGATTTCGTCCGGGCGTTGCAGCCCCGCCCCTGCCCCAGTTGCTGTTGCCTTCTCGGTGCCTCTCCATCTGCTTCTGTGAAGGAACAAGCCGTTCAGTACAAAGTGAGCTGCTGCTGCTGCCGCTTGTCCGCCTGGCTCGGAATGACGCAGCGACAGAGCTGTCTGCGTGCACGCTCATGTTCGGAAGCGTTTGTTTCTCCGACACCTGCTGTTGGTGCTGCTGCTGTCTTTGGTTGTGATGCTCCTGCTGCTGCTGCTGCTGCCGCTGCTGCTTGCTGGGTATTTGCTGCTCCTGTTGTAGCTCTTCATCTTCCTGCAGCTGCTGTGCCAGCCTCCTTAGCTTCTCTGCCAATGCCTTGCGCTCTTCGCTAGAGACGCCCATTCCCTGCTGCTGCCTCTGTGCCGCTTGCACAGCAGCAGCAGCGGCAGCAGCAGCAGCGGCAGCAGCTGCAGCTGCACTTTCCTGCTTCTGCGCCCGGATTTCTGTTGCAGGAACTCTGAAGATCCGCTGAAGAGTCCTGAGCAGCCATAAACAGCAGCAGCATAGTCACAATACAGAGCGCAAATCTAGCTGTGCGTAGAGTGGGGCACGGGCAGCAGCAGCTGTTGCAACATGTGTGGCAGCAGCAATGGGCAAGGCTCTCACAGATCCAAAGCAGAACATTTCTCGGATTCCTGCTGCTGCTCATCCTTCTGCAGCTGCAGGTGCTGCTCCTGCATGTGCTGCTGTTGCTCCTGCAGGTGCTGTTGTTGCTCCTGCAGATGCTCCTGTTGTTGCTTCGTCAGATGGGCAGCTGACACAGTTCTCAGGGCCCGCTGTTCCTGCTCTTGGTGCTGCTGGGGGCTGCTGTAGCGCGGCCCCACAGCTGCAGGCTTAGCCGCAACACTCCTGCTCCTTCTTTCTGCTGGTGGAGGTTTCGCTTTGGTTTCACTCGCCTGCTGCCTGCACTGCTGGGGCGACACTTCCCTCTCTTCTTTCACTGTTGACACTCGAGAACTGGGAGACCTGCTGCTGCTGCTGCTTTTGGGGGGAACTGCAGCAAACACACCAGCCTGCTGCTGGCGCCGTCTCATTGACAACTGCCTTCTTCGTGGAGAAGCCACGCGTCGGCCGCTGCGTCTCGGCTTCGCAGCGGCCGTAGCAGCTGCTGTTGCCTGGGTCATAGCCAGCAGCTGAAGTCTACGCTGCTGCAGTTGCTGCTCTTTCTGGTGCAAGAACATCATCTCCCGGTGCAGCGCTGTCTCTGTGTCGTTCGCCTGCAAGACCGGATGCCCTTTAGGAGGTTGCATGTGGGGCATCTCTGGAAGCATCTGCGAGCGCATCAGTTGTTCGAAACTCTGTCGATCCGCCTGCTGCTGTGATTGCTGCTGTTGCAGCTGCAGAAGCCGTTCCTCCTCCTGTAGGAGTAGCAATTGCTGCTGAAGTGCCTGGTCTGCGCCGTTGTACGGCTGGTGCTTTTGCGGAGACGTGATAGACACCTGTGAGGGGGTCAGAACGTCAGCCAGCTGCTCGCTAAACCGCTGCTGATGCGGCTGCTGCGGTTGCCACACGTGTTGCAGGTGCTGCTGCTGCCGCTGCAGTAGCAACAAGTCATGCGTCCTAACTTGACTTTCCAGCTGCGCTTCCTCTTCTGATACAAGCAGGGGCTTAATCATGTCCAAGATGCTACCTGCGTAAGCTGCAGAAGCACTAGGAGACCTCTGAGCAGCAGAAGCGGCTGCACCATTGTGTTGCTGGTTCTGCTGCTTGTGACAGTGAGAGGTGGGCTTTGCAGCGTGCGTATCCGTAGTGCAGCTGCGGCTGCGCGCTGGGGAGGGACAGATGCTCGTTGCGACAGGCTTGGGGTTCCTGCCAATTTTTCCTTCCCCTGGACCTGAAGCAGCAGCCGAATGCGCCTCGTCAGGAGCAGCGGGAGCGGATGCTGCAGTCGTTACGTATTGTTCGTGTTGCTGACGTTCCAAAAGAAGGGCGTCCTCGGTGCTCGGAGAGCTGCTTCTGTGCGATCCTTGCTGCATGCTGTGGGGCGGAGAGGCTGTAGCAGACCGGCTGCCACAAGGCTTCGGTATCTTGCTGCGGCTGCTACTCTGATGACTGCAGGCGCGGATTCGCAGCAAACGCCGCCTCAAGAGAGCATATATCTCTGACGTATAGACAGCTGCTTCGGGCTGCATGCCCTTCTGCGCTGCTGCAACGCCAGAACTAAACGCTGCTACTGCTTCCGCAGCAGGATTCCAGCTGCCGTTTCTTGAGCTGTCTTTGCAATCAGGACCTCTTCCTTCGTTTGAACAGCCCGTTTCTGCAGGAGATGCTGCGATGGGCATGCATGCATCAATCCATTGAAGAACCCACCCTGCTAGCTCGTCTGCTTCTGCGGAAACAAAACAGAACACCATATTGATTTTTCGGAGTGTTGCTTGTTACCCGTGACTCTGTATTTCGTGCTGCCTTTTGCTTATGCCGCTTTTTCTTGCTCTGGGTTAGACCACTACAGCTGCTGCCGCTGCCCACCTAGCATAAGGCAAAGCAGTAGCAGGCTTGGGGCCTTCTCTTTGGTAAACCCAATTCTTTTAGCAAGTGACCCATCTCCAGACAGCGTATCAACCAGACTGTCTGCTTCTGTCTCTTCGGTGAATCGTGCCTGCGTTATTTCCGCCGCCTCTTCGGCAAGTGTCCGTGGCAGCGCGCACAAGCAAGTAAGCTGCAGCAGCAGGAGCAGCAACACCAACCAAAACAGCACTAGCGTATGCGACGGCATCAATGAAACAAGGTGACGAAATACATCAGCAAGCAACATGACAGTGTGCGACTGCAGCACGAGAAACGGCAGGGATGGGGTTCCGGCATTCACCTGTATCCAGGCGTCTCTTAGTTCATCCAGATGCTTTGCGTCTGCTGCCGCAATTTGCAGGACCGTTTTCAACAGCTGTTGCTGCATCTCAATTTCCCCAGATGACCACTGGTCCATGAGTTTCCAGTTGCGTTGTTTTTGCTGCTGTTGCAGCTGTTGCAGCTGATGTTCCTCTTGCCTAGCAAGCTGTTGCAGCTGCTGCAGAGAATGAGCGAAGGAGTCAACTCTGCCAAGAGCAGCTGCAAAGTGGAGCTGCTGCTGCTGCAGTTGCTGCTGAAGCTGCTTGCCGTTCCTAACGTGGCGCAGTAGCCCCTCAGCAGCAGCGTGCGTCTCTTCTGCCAGCCTTGATATCTCCACATAGCACTGTATAATTTTTTGTAGCGCCTCTTGAGGCTCGCTGCTGCTGCTGCTGCTGGTGCTGCGGCGGAGAAAGCGTGTCTTTGCCAGCAGCTGCTGCTGATCTTCGAGCTGGACTCGAAAGCCCTGCAAAGTGCTCAGGGCTTTCTTTAATCTGTGGCGTAGCGACCGGTCCCCTTTTTCTGCGTCGCATAGAGCAAATTGCTAGGGGCTGCAGCTCTCAGCCCTCCACGGAAGCAGCAGTTGCAGAGGAGTTACTTTTAGGGTTGACAAAATGCAGGGGTGTTTTCGAGGTTGCAAAGCCTCAAGGGAAGAAAGTGCTTCTTAAGAAATGTGGATACCTCCTTGGGTTGTTATGGCTTGCAGCAGACGCGGCAGAAGAACGGCGCTTTGAGAGAAGCCGAGAAGATGCAGGAAGGACTGCCAAGTGGAGAGATTTACAGCACTTATCAAACAAGTACGGGATGCCTGAAGAAGCAAAGTATGGAGTAGATAGTGAAAAATGATACAGAGGCAGCCGCTGCAGAACCAGGGAAGACGGAAACACGAAGGGTCGAGAAGCAAGCCAAGAGCGCAACCCTAGAAGAACCAAACATTCAGAGAAGAAGAAATCCAGAGAGACAAAACAAGCACGTTAAAAAACACAGAGCTAACAACAGAGACAAAAGATATAAACGGATACAGGGAGAAGCAAGGACCGGTGTACAGAGAAGCACCAGTAGAGAAACTGTCTAGATACAGAGCCACATACAGAGCTAGAGGGAGAGCGGAACGCCACAAGGAGAGCAAACAAACAAACAGAGGCCATCTATTGAAGTGTCCTACATCGCTCAAAGATCTCCAGGCCGGTAATAGTCCTTCGATCAACTCCTCATACCCAACGACCCAGCAGCGCGGGCTGCCCCTACTGGCGCTGCTGCTGCTGCTGCTCGGACTTGTTGCACTACCTCCAACCCCGCGCTCCCTAGCATCAGCTAAAATGGGAGAGTGCTGTAGCAGTGGTTTTAGCTGCTGCACAGCTATGGTAGAAGCATGAGGTTTCCTCGCAGCAGTGGCAGCTGTTTCTGTTGCTTCATGCGGTCCTTTTGCTTCTGATGCTGTGGGGGGCTCGAATGCAGCAGCAGCAACTCGCAGCAAAGCGGAACTTTTGCCGCGTCTCCGTGCTCTCGCAAGCAGCTGCAGTCCGGTGTGATCCCCCTGAGGTACGAATTCTATGTAAGCCACCTCGCCGGAAAACCCCTCGACGATAATGCAGCTTACAGGCTGGTCCTGCGGTAGTTGTAGTAGCTGCTGCTTCTGCTGGTGCTCCGCTGTGGGCACGCGCAAACGAGAAGGGCTGTTCAAGCAGCCGTTACCGCTGCTGTTGCTGCTGCTAGAAGGTAAACAAACTGACAAGGGCTGCGGCCGCGAGGCACTGGGAAGGCTTACGAGAGAAGATGCAGCTGGATTCCCAACTGTAGCACTGCTGCCGCTGGGCCCAATCCTGCTACTGGAACGGCGCAGGCTGTAGGGGGAATACGAAGTCTGCGGGTTGTTGCTGCAGTCCTCAGCCTCCTCGTGAGTCCCGGTGGGCCTCGCGTGGGGGCTCCCCAGGTTGCACTGCACTGCAGCAGGCGGTTTCCAGCTAAGCGGGGCTGTTTCAATCGCTGTTGTTGCCGCTGAAACTTCTGATTTGACTTCTTGCTGTGGCTGGGGAGTGGGGAGAAGCAAGAGGGTGTCCGGAGTAGAGAGGCTTTCGCCGCCACTGGCAGAAGCGACGGTACTGCTGGAATACTGCCTGTCGGTTTCATCTTGAGCCGAAGGCAAGATCTTCAAACTGGAAAAGCCTCCTGCAGCCATTTTAGAGATCCGGTAAGGGGCCTAGGGGACTGGATCGGGACGGACGGTCTGGGTGTTAAAGCTGCCCTTGCTGCCCGATCATGACAGGTAGAAACCGTCACGCAGAAGATTCAAAGGCAGAAACACGTAAGGGGACAACAGCAACAGCACCCATTTCCACCTATTAGACAGATACAAATTTAAGACTTGCGAGCCAAACAGGGGAAGCCGCCAAGGCGAAGTGATAAGAAGAGTTCGTTCCAAACGCTGCGCCGCGTGGAGTTGCAGAACCTCCCACTAGCTTGGAATGCAACAAGAGCAGCCGTCAGCCAAGGTAAGAAGGACAAATGACCCCCAAAAAAGCCAAGTTTCAACTTGAGTAGCTTCTCTCTGACCTGTTGTGTGGGTGCTGCCCAATGGGACGGCAGCTGGGGCTGTGTAGAACTATGGTAAGGACAATCAAGGTTTCTGTTCCAACCCAACTTGCCTAGGCAGGGTCGGGCTTTGCGATGTGACTCTTCAGTGACACTTGTCTGGCTGTGTCTTCACGGAGGTACGTTGACCTTGACGCTCGAGTCCAGAAAGGAAATGAATTCGGCGACCGTTGCGGCAAGTGTGTAGTGCAGAGGCAGTACAATAGCACTCAAATTTGGCCTGTAGAGGTCTACCCGGCAGAGAGAGTAAAAATAAATTATTATTAGAAATAAATCAAGTCACTTCAGGCAGGAAATAAGTCCATCAGGCTGAGAGTGGTCGGCAGCTACGTAGGGTCTGGGGCTGGTGTGAGACTGGTACTGTTGTCGGGGCGTTGACCCGCAAGGGGCCCTCATCGGAAGAAGAATTGTCATTACTCTTCCCCCTATAGAAGGAATAGGCAGTTCTTTGATATGCGCTAAGTGTAGGGTGTATTTATCGAGTGTGCACCTAAATAGGCGTACAAAGGACAGACAAGCAGTGGTAGCTGAGAGCACTGTCCAGTACAAAGTGTGTCGGCGGGAGACTGAATGCAACGAGGCAGAGTGGTAGTGTGGGACCGGAACAAGCTCAGAGACCTTGCCAAGACAATGAAAAAATTTTAACTTTGTTTAAAAAAACGAATTTCAAGTTAAAATATTGGGTTTCAGTGCACGCAAAAGCCGCTGTTCCAGTGAACACGCAGCAGTCTGCTGCGGGCTGCAATGATTACACCAGTGGATAAGCCATGAAATACCCAGCATGTACACGCCCAACGCTGAAATTCGATGTTTTCCTCGGCTTTTTAAGTTTTAAGCAACTAAACAGACCCTCGAAAGAATATTGCTTGCCTTCCCTAGCTGCTCCCGTCCTTTGGAGGCCCCAAACACGGGCAGCGCAGGTCGTCCAGCAGGTCTGTACATCTGCAGCTGCTTCCACTGATTGTGTTTCCTGATTGCCCACATGCGTGCAGTTCGAAGCACGATGATGCAGTTCCAACTGTGTGTTTTTTCAGAATAGTGTAAATGTATAGCACCTAACCCTGCATCTGAGAACGGATCCCAGGGCGGTCAATGACTCCCAGTAGGCCCGAAATCCACCCGCACAAACTTGGTGAATTCTCATTAATTTTGTTTATACTAAAACGTTGAAATAAGTTCCTGTCGTCCCCCAAACGTACGTTAAGCTGACTACGTACTGGCGTTGTTGCCCAGCCGGGAGTAGAAACATGCCACCGCCGCGGGGTTGGTGTAGTGGTTATCACGTCTGCTTTACACGCAGAAGGCCGCGGGTTCGAACCCCGCACCCCGTACGCTACTGCTCGCTGTGTACTGAGAGGAGAGACGTATTTGTTTTCTGCTTCTGTAGGCATTCACTACCAGAGATTCGATTGCCCTTTCCTACTCCGGGCAACCTGAAATACAGGAGCGGAACGGAACCGCTAGGAAACCACACTTTGTGAGCCCCAAACACTCGTTTAGCTTGCTGTTGGTCGCAGATAGCAATATGCATTAAACTAGAATGCCTGCCTGTTTGCACTCCCCTGTCAGGCCAGGGGCAAACACGGGAACCAGGCACGTAAGCGTTTGCTATCGTCACCCGATAGCATACGTTTACTTGCCTGGTGACGGACGCGAGGGGACTTGATGCAGATGTGCTGCGTTCCAGTAACGCTCAATAGCCCTGATCCTGTTACTCCGAGTGAGTGGCTGCTATTAGTCGTACTGCCGCTAAAGGCTAGTTTTGCTATGGGTTCTGACGGCGCTGCAACTTGCCACCGAGCACGAACACTACGCTCAACAGCAAAACTGAAAACTGGAATCCCTAGTCCTCAACCCTTAGCTACCTGATGTCACAAGCAATGCCCAAGTTGCTTTTGCGCCTTGCAATTCTAGAGCGATGACAGTTGACAATATCCATAGGGTATATCTGAGTCATTGCCAAAATCGCTTCATTCCGTCGCAGCCAAGGCGATGCAAGCGGTTGTTTTTCCCTCCAAGATGTTGCACCTTTCGTGCAGGTCGGAATTGACACTAGAAGGGATTTCACTATTTTTGGGCCTTCATAGTTGCAGCAGCCGTTTGCTGGAGCTTATAAAAATCTCTATCGTAAAATGTGTTTCTAAACTTACCAGCACTGGGGTGTTAGCCCCCTTACATTGCAATGAGATAGCGGCCTTCTGCATCACACCGAAGCTCAATTATTTTTTTTAGATTGCGTTTTTGTGTGCTGCGGAAGGACGCCATCATCCCGGCGAGTTCAACCCTTTCACCTCACTGTCCCCTCTCCGCTGCGCATCCTGCCGAATGCCTGTGTCTTGAGGAAGGGCCTTCGTTTTAACCTTAATCCCTACACCCTAATAAATATGATGCCGAGGGCAGCTGTAGGTCTTCAGGTGCATTTTAAAGTCAAAAATACAACTCAAGAGTAGCACGAAAGTCCTCCTCTGTCGCTGTATGACGGCTCCCGCTATATACGGACGGCCGGCAAAGGCGGAGGCATTCTCCATGAATTGTTTTGCCAGTAAAGACATTTTCGACTAAATGGAAAGCAGGCATTGCCTTCGTTCAAATGCGTTGAGGCGCTTACCCGTTGGTTGTTCCCCCAGGGGAGGGCAGAGCCAGATCACTATCCCTTACACGAGTGGAGACAAGCGCTGAGCTTTTGGCAAAAATGCTTGCGGAGCATCTAAAGATTTACCTGTTCATATTTTTCCAAAGTGCCTTCGGTACTAGTTACTGCTATGCGTCAGACCCTTCAACTGTGGTGGGTGGGTTATTTGCTCGCGTGTGCCCCCCTGAACCATGCGGTGCCACCAAGTGCAAGACGCGTCGTCGATCATACTCGAAGACCCCAGTGAGCTGCAACAGAATCAAAATACTTATGACAGGAATTCTACGAAAAACAAGTATCCACCCATCCAGTCGCCATGCGCCCTGAGCACAGGTTTTGGGTTGCTCTGAGAAGAGGCGTCCTACACGCGTTGCAACGCACATTCCTGCGGTTAGTGCGGCAGGGCAACTCCACATGCAAGCTCAGCCAATGCCTCCATTTCTTCTTCTGCGGGCATTGTTGTCCATTGTTTATCTCTTACTTGGTCCTTCGTAGGCAGCCTGCACGCGGTAAAGTCAATAAACGAACTTCGGACAGGCCCTGCAACAATGGTAAACTGCAACTTTGGTTGCAAGGCATCATCGCATGAAATGGTGCA
>NW_013549971.1:827-19343 GCF_000499425.1 Eimeria acervulina | reverse complement strand
GGGCAGAGCCAGATCACTATCCCTTACACGAGTGGAGACAAGCGCTGAGCTTTTGGCAAAAATGTTTGCGGAGCATCTAAAGATTTACCTGTTCATATTTTTCCAAAGTGCCTTCGGTATTAGTTACTGCTATGCGTCAGACCCTTCAACTGTGGTGGGTGGGTTATTTGCTCGCGTGTGCCCCCCTGAACCATGCGGTGCCACCAAGTGCAAGACGCGTCGTCGATCATACTCGAAGACCCCAGTGAGCTGCAACAGAATCAAAATACTTATGACAGGAATTCTACGAAAAACAAGTATCCACCCATCCAGTCGCCATGCGCCCTGAGCACAGGTTTTGGGTTGCTCTGAGAAGAGGCGTCCTACACGCGTTGCAACGCACATTCCTGCGGTTAGTGCGGCAGGGCAACTCCACATGCAAGCTCAGCCAATGCCTCCATTTCTTCTTCTGCGGGCATTGTTGTCCATTGTTTATCTCTTACTTGGTCCTTCGTAGGCAGCCTGCACGCGGTAAAGTCAATAAACGAACTTCGGACAGGCCCTGCAACAATGGTAAACTGCAACTTTGGTTGCAAGGCATCATCGCATGAAATGGTGCACAACCACGTTTTTTTTGCATGCAGTAACACTGTATGCAGCTGCTTAACACCTTCTTCGGCCTCAACACTCCACCTGCGGGCGAGTATAAATCCATGCACAAGGCAGACTATTCATTTGCGTCTAATTATGTACGTTTAAACTCGTTCCTACCTGCATATTGCCACGGCAGTATTCTGTAGCGTGCATTTGTCTAACACCCACCCAAAATATTTGCGCTTGTGAAAATCTGTAAATTTACGTGCGTGACCGGTGTATTTACATGCACATACTGAAATCCTAAGAACCTGACATATAACACGGGAAAACGAGAAAAATATCGCAGAATTAAATAGATAAGAGCTAGGAGGAGGGAGATAATAATGTATTAACGACATCCGTGTAGCAGCTCTGTCGGCACTCACCTCGCCGCAGGCTGTGCCAGCGCCTTTCAGGTTAGGGTTTTGAGGGCTTGCGTTTGGATTGTTGCGGCTTCTTTCAATCACATGTGTTTATTCTTGGATTAAAATCATAAAACAAAGCCTTTGTCGTGCTGCTAACAGTTTTGGTTGAGGGTTTGAGGATCACTGCGGATCATTCCAGGGGCCCATGCCGCATGCTCTTTGCCTTCTCTTTTCCCTTCTTCTCTGGCCTAGCGATCAGCCGTGTTCTTCTTTTGTTGTCTCTTGTTAGAGCTTTAAGGGTGCAGCTTCTAGAACAGGGCTCAGGGTCTGTGGTTGTTTCCGGCTTGCAGTGTTTAGGGGCTAGGGCTTAGGGTTTTCACCTTATCTGAGGATCCGGGGTGTAGGGTTTAGGTCCAAGAGGAAGGTGAAGGCGCCCACTATGCCGCTTATATACGCCCTCATTGCGAGGGGTGAGTTTAGAAGCGCAGTTGTGTTGTACTTGCTGTTGTGAGGGCGGGTTGTTGGCTTCCATGTTGAACGGATTATAGCTTTGCGCTTGATTGAGGCCGTACCTTGAGGCTTGCTTGTTAAGATTTAGGCTTTAGAGTTTGGGGCTTCTGTTCAGGCAACGTAGTGCTATGCGAGCACGCAGACAGCGACGGGAACTTCCCGACTGTCACGCGTCTTCTTCTTTGTCGACTCCCAACCGACAAACAGCGCATGTCCTACATATACGGCAGGTGAGCTCTAAGAGCATCGTAGCGAGCATTGTAGCAAGTTATATCTGAGAGGGCACGCGTTGCTGAGCCAGGTAGTTTCTTTCCGTTCCTTCCGGAGAAGCACATCAGAATGCAGCAAGACCTACGGTTTAGGGTTTGGAGGCGTAGAATTCCTCTTCTTGCGGAACATTTGAGCTTTTAGGGTTCTTGCATTCTTCGCAGATATGTCTTTCATTACATCGTGTGCGAGGGGCTTACATTTTTGACGATGGCCGACGATAGCGCGGGATTTGCTCTGCCATTCGAATTCTTGGAGGCTGTCAAACAACAGTAGGTCGCTGCTCTTGCTGCAGCAGCTTCTGGCGCTGCACTCCATTATTATTCTGCTACCTTAGATGCTGTTGACTCCGACGCTGCTGTCGTTGCGGCGTTTGCTTCGTGAAGGTTGCTGCTGCTTCTGCTGATGCAGTTGCAACAATGCGTCTCCGCTGGTCCTCTATGTTGCTGCTGTCGGTCTAAAGATATGCTTCTGCTGTTGCTCTGATGCTATTATTGCTGCTGCGTGAGTTACCTTGTCGTTCCTTGTTTATACAGCATGGCGGGAGTTACTGTTGCTGCTTGCATTTTTGCTGCAGGTTCCTCCCGCAGTTCAGCGAAGCAGCCAAAACCGGCATTGCGTTGTCTCTACAGGGCAGCTTTGAGACTACCCTGAAGACAATGCTTGTGAGGGCTGAGCTAATAGAGCCAGATTTTAGCGTTAAGGGGAGAGTCTATGTAGCTGAAAATGTGTAATAATTATTACTGGTAAAAACCAAAGTAATAATTTCTTTTAGGGTGTAGGGTTTGGGGTTCCCTTGCTTTCAGGACTCGTTCAACTCCCACCAGACTCTTGATGATTTCAGACAAATCCGCACCCAGATCGACGGAATTCACTCGGTGATGATCGACAGCATCGGTAGGGTTGAGGGCTGAACTGACGGTTTAAGCCTGCGGGTTTGCCCGTGCGAGTTTGGGGTGTGGGGTTTACGGTTTGGCTGCTGGATGTAGGGTTTGGATTCAGGGTGAGCTCTGTGGGCTGCACAGACAAGATTCTTGAACGCGGGGAGAGGATAGATCTGTTGGTAGATCAATCCGAGCAGCTGAACCAGGAAGCTGTAACGTTCCGACGGCAGGTGGGCTTAAGATTTAGGGTTTATCTTTCGGGTTTCGGGGTTATTGCTGCTACTTGTGGCTTTTCGAAAGGCCTTCGAAACGCATCCTGTCCTTGGGGCAATAAAATTTAGGGTTTTGCTTTTGCCCTCAGGCCCGTCGCTTGAAAAACGCTCTTTGGTGGCGTAATGCGCGAATCGTTGCTATGCTCATCGGCATTATCTCTGTGCGTCTGCAGCTCTAGATATTAGGGTTTAGGGTTTAGGTCTTTGGGTTTCGCGTTGAGGCTTCAAACTGTACTTGCGCGGTTTTTGTTCTGGCCTGAAGGGTCGTTGTTGTGCTGTGTCGTTGCTGCTCAGATGCTCTGTGTAATCATTGGGATGGTATCCTGTGGAGGGATTACCTTCCCGTCCTGCAGAAACTCTTAAATCGGAGTGTCTAGCGGCAAAATGTAAACCCTAAACTCTCCCAGGCGTCACTTCTCTCGTTTCGTCACCGTCACCGCGTGGCACAGATTATGCTACTGCAGCACGTGCTGCAAGGCGAGCGACTGCCACTTCAAAGCACGCCGCTGCAGCTTGCGCGGCCACCGCCGTTGTTGCTGAATGTTTCCTTTTTTGTTTGTTTCGATTTGCATTTGCCGGCGTCCGCGACTCCTACGTAGACAGACTGTGCAGCAGCAGTAGCACCACCAGCGGGAACTGGCAACAGAACCACCGGTAAATGCAAGGGTAGCGTCAACTGCATTAGCGGCACTTACAGATTGGGACAACTGCTGCAGCAGCAGCTGTAATTTGCACAATGTGAAGCTTCATTGGCTGGCTTTGCTACAAGAAGCACTCTGCTTACCAACGGGCGGCAGCACCTTCTGCCAGTACCAGCAGGAGCGGCAGCTTGAGCCGGTGCAACAGCACTCGCAGCAGCCACTGGAAGACATGGGTGATTTGAAGTTCATGGTGAACAGCCGGTCTGTGCGGAGCTTGTCTTTACTTGCTATCCCATGTGTGTCTTTGTGGGGGCCTTTCCTTTAGGCGCTAACCCATCCTTCTAGAGGCGTGCTGGCACGCCACTTTCTCAACATTCCACTATCCTCTTGTTTGTAAATACAAGCTTAAGAAGTGTTTGGTCTTCTGGAATAGCAGCTCCCCCAATATCTGCAGAGAATGTGGGTGACGTTTACCTGCTCCACTAGTGTTAGCACGACAGCACTATTTGAGAGAAGCTTCGGCAGAAGCAAGGTACTAGTGTCACCGAAAACTAGGAAAAAACACCGCTACAACGCTCCAAAAGCGTACGGGGTGCGGGGATCGAACCCGCGGCCTTCTGCGTGTAAAGCAGATGTGATAGCCACTACACCAACCCCGCGACAGCAGAGCTGCTTCTCGCTCTCACCTGTTTGGGAGTTAAACATGCATGAAGATTCAAATTTGTTATTAGAGAAGCCACAAAACTTACACGTAGATCAGCTTTTTCTTTGAGATTTTCAAGACTAAAAGGATATATCACCAAGTCTGAAGGGGACGCAAGTGGAGGGACCTGTCCTCTGGTGGTGGTGGCGCTCTCGAGTCCCGGCATCGGGCTAGAAAGTTGAACCCCACAGTTGGTTTTTTAAATTAGAACACGGTAATAATATGTTTTTTCAAAACTGCCCTACTGTACGATGTACATTGAACTAGTACTACATCAGGACAACTCTTCAGATATGCCGCTGGATCTGCGCGACCCAGGGAACGACGCCGCCTAGCAACTGGAGGATAGAATCAGTCCCAGTACTAATTTGCATTTTCCTTTGCTACCTGTATTCCCTGCAGGATGTAAGCCAAAATATCGTGTCAGCCAAGCAATGTGCCTCTGTTCACTACATCAGGGCGATTGCTCTCCTCTGCACTCGTTAAGGGGAACAGTTGGTCTTCCTTTAACACGAAACGCAGGATCCCCACGAAGTGACTCCATTCTATTCTCTATCCCTTGCATGCACTGTTCCGATAGCATGAACTCACACGCGAAGCAGCAGCGGCAACTAACTAACTGTTCAGCCACCCTCACAATGGTCCGTTACCGAAGGCACAATCTGGCGCAATCTTCAAAAGCAAGGACCCTTTAGCAAGGTTTCAATCAGGCTGCAGCCACAGAAGCAACAGCAATATCAACGGCAGCAGTGCATAACCCCACCGCAAACCACTTTAAAGGCTAAAACACCACTTAGCCGAGGCCCATCCGACGCCGGCGTATGCAACCGTAATAACTACATTATTATTGCTCCTAATTGCCAAACAGTTGTTTAACAACTCATTGCGTTGTTAGCGTGAAATGGCTCTTCAGAATGCCCTTGCTCCCGGGCTTTCCATGCCCATTATAAGCACAGCAACGAAGTAAATCTGCACATAGTAGATACGTACCAGTGAGCTTGGAGATCAACCCGTTCGTATTTGTTAGCTTTCTGCCTCCTTCTATTGCTTTGCTACCATTTACCTCCTGGAATAGCCGCAGCCTAAAGCACTTTGCATGCACCGACAACTCCGAACACCCATAACACTGCCGGTGAGCCATCACCAGAATGCAAACCCAAACAAAACATCCACCAAGGGAACGCATCTATACAACCTCATCAGAAAAGGCGACACAGTGGGCTAGCAGAAGACCAGACAGGCAAACAACTTTGCCCATAGCTAAAAAGGCAGACGTAGGCGCACGTGCCAACGTAGAGGATCTCCTTAACAAACAGGAGTGCGGCGGAGTTTGAAATAGTGCTAAGTTCGAGGTGAAACCAGTCAAAAGCAGCAAAAAAGGCAACAAGCGGAGGGAACAACCACACAATGCGCCTTTCGTTGTCCGCACATTTGGTACAAAAAAGAGGGACAGTTTGGCCTCACTGTGTAAAGAAGGCCTTCCACGGGCTTTGTTGCTGTATAGTGCAACCGCTGTACCGTGGCAGCCTTACTGGAATACAGATTAAACTTTGATTTGTTGCTTATTTAGTACAAATGAGGCTACTAGGACACATTCATATTACTTTCCTGTCTTGCTGCGCTTAATGCGCCTGGCAAGACGACCAGAAACCCACTTGAACTCACAAAAAAGCTAAAGAAGAAAGATACAATATATCAAAAGGTTATCACGAGACATGCCCTTTTGCATCTGTTCATGCATCAGCTTTCTTCTGAGTCCTAAGGCTTCTTCCCAATTGTCGAAATATTCCTTCTGTTGCTTCTTCGCCGCCTCCAGAACCACTTCCGCAGACCAGGTGCGAGAAACACGTCGCACTTCTTTCTCGAACAATAACCTTGGCATAACAGGATGTTCAGGGTACATTCTCTCCAAAACCATCCCTAAAGTGAAAGTCTCGAATATTTCACCGCTGTAGGGAATTTCGTAGTTTACCTCGTCGCTCGAGGCCAAGATTAGAGGGCCTTCAAAAACACCAAGAAAGGGAATATATCCGCGTAGGACATCTGAATTGTGCTTGATCCGTTGGCTTTCTACCGTCATCAAAAGGACAAGTTTTTCGGCCAACTCCTTGTCCACTTCCGGTAATCGTTCCAATTCTTCATCACTTACTGAAGCGCCTACCCCCAATATATCAAGGAACTGCTTCGCACTCATCCCGGATTGCACTTCGCCCCCCAACTCATCTAGACTAGGGAAAGTAAACTGCTTATCGTGACCAGGTATTACCACCGGCACGCCACTTTCCTCATGCTGCCGCTGCATCTCGTCTACCTGTTTCAGGCGATCGGCAACACCAGAGCAAATAGACGTCAGAAGATTCAAATGCACATAATAACTATTCCCTAGTAATGGGGGCTTGCACCGGCGCATTTCGACCACGTGATCTCGTAGAGTCTTGAGGGGATCAGGATTCTCTTCATCGTCGGATAGAGATGGCGTGAAGAACCTCGTGAATGTTCGCCGAACTAAGGGCCCGGAACTTTCCCAGGCCTCCTCCATTTCCTCCACTGCTCTGTTGAATTCTTCCACGTACTTCTTCACGTAGGCATCCTCCAGATGTAGGAATGGCGCGTGAACTAACTTCCCTCTAAGTACAATAGACTGCGCTACTATCACAGCTAGCAACGATACAAGCAACCAAAAAAAGATTTTTCTCTTGTGTCCACGGGCCTTTTCAAGGGAAGGCAGTTCACGTTTTAGAAGAAGTTCGGCTTCTTCCCCTACTGTAGCGACGTCCCCATGTTTTGCGTCGCGTTCCTCCTCCACCTCCGCAGCCGAAGGAGCTGAGTCAGGGACCTCTTCTCCCATCTCCAACAACGAAATTAGGGTTCAAATATATCCACTGCCACAAATTACCATCTTCTTGTAAGGCGTTTCCCGAGCGCTCGATTTGCATGCGGCAGATACGGCCGACTCAAGTTGTCAAGATAATATCCCGTTCCGCCCCAATGAGAGTATATGAAAACAAGCCATCGATATCCGCCATCCATCTGAACAAGACAATTTCAAAGAAACAAAAAGTCGGCCTGATAACCGCGCCGCTAAATCTGAGAAGCTCCGCGCAGTCTCGATCCTGCTGACAAGGCAGTAGAACTCTAGTCGGGAACTACACTGCTTTCCACCCGCTTTCTGCTGTGCTTCCTCCGCATTGAAGCCTAATGAATCTGCTTTTTGTCTTTCCAATAGGGAGGTGTATTTTCTTTAGACCCTTTATTGGCTGCTATAGTTGCTTTGACGGACTAGGGAGCATTCTTGCTGCGATCTTGCCGTCGTAGACTTGTCAGCCTGACGTTGGTGTATGCACTTATATCTGCAAGCAGGGTGGCTGTAGTATTTAGAAATAATTTTCAATTTCAGTGCATTCATTAAGGGGGATATTGGGTATGCGTGCGTACGGAGTTGCCACGACCCAGTAGTTACTGCAAGGAGCGCTGGAACAGTGTGAGGTTGGATGTTGCATGTCTATTGTATGCTGGCTGTGAAGGGGTAAGTAAGTGTTTAACAACTGGCTACAGTGTTGGCATATGCCGCAGAGGGGGAATGTTTGTGCTTATGCGTGGTTCTGCCTTGCAGTACTAGCTGCTCAGCGCGGCATTTTGCTGCTCTTGGTCGGCGGGTTCCTCTCCGCACCACCACCAGTACCTCGGCCGATGTGCCGGGGGCTCCTGAGACCGGAAGGGGAAGTCAGCTGCTTCTTAGGAATTCTTTTTTCAAATCAACTGACACTGCTGCAGCTCATGACGGTCCTCTGGCAAGATTAAGTGCGCTCGCTACTAGTAGTTGCGCATGGTTCTACGGGGAAGGTGAGACCAACGAATGCCACCCCTATAGCAGGGTCGCGTGGCGCACACCAGTGAAAAATAACGGGGGCTCCTTGAAAAGTGAACAAAAAAAACTATGTGGATATACCCCCGAAATATTTACGGGGCCTCGTCGCATCGGGAATGGTTGAGTATCTGCTTTCCATGTTGAAGAAAATGTCTCTGCAGCAAAAACAACTTATTACGGTTACCACCGTCGTTGCCGACTGTCCAGATATGATGAGCGCCACGATGAGGGAGCAGTGGAGGACTTCTCTCCTCTTCAGGATGCTCCCGAAGGGCGGCAGTTGCTATTGGCATATTCGTTATTATAAGCGGCTGCACTACAATTAAGGTTATATGGAAGTAAGGGTACCATTTTTCCCGACCACACCCGGGCAATGGAAGCCTTCTGACATACTCTGCGATGTAGGTTTATTCGCAGGTTTTTCAGGGAATCCGCTGGGGCAGAACTCAAAAAACTTGGAGAAAGGAAAATATCGATATCGCATTGCAGAAAGAAGTATCAGTGCTCGATGAACATCAGTGGCGATGCCGAGACGTCTATTGTAAGGGTTGATACCCCGAGGAGTGGCAATGGGCAACCATCTGGCTTCCTAGTTGAGAAGGAAGGAAACTCGATTGGAAATGAGCCAGACGCAGGGCCTGTGGATGCTGTGGCTGTGAATGCCTGCCTCTCTGGCAATCAAGAAGAATATCAGAAGCGTGAAAATATGGCAACCGGAGAATCCGGCACTCGGAAAACACGGGGGGCATGCTTAGTGGAACATAGGTTCTTTTGCAAAAAACAGGGTAGCATAATTCGGGATTGCAGTAGCATGAAAATACCCAAGGAAACGAAGGCACAACACCTTGAGCAGCGTCAAAAGGGAGACAAACAGCGTGGCAAATCGAAACTCCTTGGCCGCCATGCAACATGCGGCCCAGTGGTTGCGACGGGAAGGGGTGACAGCCGAACCTGCAGATCCGCCTCGACTTGACTCTGCAGTGCAAGCTCGCATTAATGGTTTGGTTGCTAGAGCTACTTGGTACAAGAAGCACAGTAGATTTGATAACTGGAGCTACGGCAAGGAGGTCCAGCCCACCAGCCTTTTTGTTGACGCAGATTCTGCCTTTCGCTTCGCTGATTGCAGACCGGGTACGAGGATCGGTAAAGGCATGATGGGAAAATGCGAGCTCCCTTCATATATGGGGCATGCTACCATGAAGCGTCCTTTTTATGTTGAACCAGTTCACTGCGAGATACCCTTACGTATGCTGTGGCTGACGAGCACGCTTTCTCCAGACGAAAGCCTTGAGGTCCATATGTGGACAAGTAATTGGAGGATGCACCGTTCTGCCATTCCCAAAGCATGTGCATTTTCTTCAATAAGCGAAGTGGAATCTGTATCCCAAGTATTAGGTTGCGGGAATGCTTCTACGCAGCGCAGCGGCGTTGCTGGAAACAAGGGAGACATACATGCAGTCCGCCGTAACAGTCTTTCGAAGAGAGCGGCTTGTGGAATTCTACCTGGTCGTCACCAGATAGCCAATAGAAGTGAGCACAATTGGAGGAAAAGTTCTTGGGTGTACTAAATAACAATAAGCTAACAGGCTGCCGCCCATCCGCCAGACGCCTAATGCAACGCATCGAACTCACTCCTATACCATCCCCAAGGTCCACTGCGAGGTACGGGCGGCCCAGGCGTATTGATGAAATCGAGTTTCAAGAATGCACAGGTCAACTGTTAGCAACTGCGTTGGGATACAACCCGGTACTGAATGCGAATGTGAGTAGGTTTAAGACAATAACAACAACGCAACCACGAAGAATCAAAATCTCCCGTTCCCCCACGAACTTTTCCACCGATTGATGCGTTTATCAACCTATTTATTATTTGACTGTGCCTACGTTTTTTGGCGCGTCCCAGCTCAACCCGATGAATCGCAATCTACTCTATACCTGCAGTCGCAAACAATAATATACCTATGTGCGCTTCGGCGTCGTGAACGTGAACATACCTACCGGCTAATCGGTAGCTGTTGTTCAATCAGTGGGAGATAGATGGTTATACATATGGACGGAGTGCTTGTGTTTCGCTGGAATGTGCAAAAGCCTTCGCAGAGCCTGCTGTGTAGTGCAGAGCACTACAGTTAATTTTTCTATAAATGGGAACACAATAGAAAATGGTACATGTGGAGAAAACGGAAATAAAGAGCATGGACGCAAGCAAGGCGAGCCTGCGAGTCTTGCCAGAGCATAGCACTAGCAAGCCCAGTTCAGCAATGCTGTGGTGCTTGCCATTCCCAGCCCCCCCACAATATGGACTGCAGTGAGGACTGGTAATGTGGATCCGGTGTAAGATGGGGGGAAATAGCGGAATTAACTATCAAACAAACCCATCATGAGTTGCAACCAACCTTGCCACAACCCGTGCTGCCATGTACAGGCAGACCCAATCATCTCCCTCGTGGTGTACTCACCAACACCGCATGCAATTGTTTAACACTTATTTAGCCCTCTGTAGCCAAAATGAGCACAAGCAGAAGTAAACGTACCAGCTTGCGACAGATCATGCTTCAGTAAAGGCCGGAAGGAAAGCTTACGAACACTCCCTGATAGTAAGAGTGTATTGTCGGCAACACCTGGAAGCTTATTCCCTTGTAGTTTTATTAAAAATTCGCAACTAAACGAACGGCAAAACCAAACAATAACACCGCTGTGGGCAGCTTGCTTGCCACTGTTGCTGCATCCCGGCGAAGAAGCACTGAACCCCACCTCCCAACTGCAACTAAAGCAAATTACAAATTCTTTTATGGATTTTCATCATATTTTAATTATCAAACAACGAACTTCAGTGCAAGAAAGTACCTGCTCACTTGGGTTTCTGTGCCGGGCCGGCTGCCACCGGCGCTGCCGAGTCGGGCTGCTGCCTGTCTGCGTCGTTGAGGCAAAACGAGCGGGAGAGGGGCCTTTTAAGTCTTCTAATGAATGAATCTTTATGGAAATGTTCATTTAGAGGGAGAGAAACCCGAACGTTCTCCCCCAGGTTGCTGCAACGAGGTCTATATATGTAACCCCACACGGCACCGGCGCGTTGGGCCGTTGGTTGCCGCTTCTGTTTAGAGCCTCTTGGCTCTGTTTTTGCTCGTCTCTTCTTTTTAAATTACATTTCACATTAAAAGAAGAGTATTTCAATTCAAATCAGCCTCAATATTTGCTCAAGGCGTTTGGTCGCCGTGCTGATAACCCCAGGTGACCTTCCCCGTAAACGCAAATGGAACTTTTTGCAGTTTTCTCCTTTTAGCTTTGCAAACTTGTACTCTCTTCAAGTGGACCCTAAGGGGTCAGAAAGTGGGGTGTACAGGCGGGTCGACAGGGCGACAGGAGGATGATCGGCTGCAGTCTTCGTGAGTTGCAGCTTTGTCACCTGAAAGAGAGACATTTTGAAATGCAACAACACCTACATGAGCACAAGATATGCAGATGGGGCCCCATAAAGAAACATGTGCAGCTTTTAGGGCCTATGGAGGTGAGAAATGTACGTGGAAACTTAGCAAAGACAAACTCTGTATCTTCCCACTACACGATGGAGTTCAGTGGCTCGGTCTTCTCTTATAAGCAGTTCAACGCCACAGGTAACTCAACAGCACCTGATGCTACTTCAGCGGCAACTGAAGCAGCAGCAGGCGCACAAGGTGCAGCCTCAGCACCCGCAGCAGCAGCAGCTGCAGCAGCAGCAGCTGCGACATTAACAGACACACAGAGAAAAGAGCACCCTGCCTGCTGCCGTGGCAGCAAATACAAACTCCCCACAGTCGATACAAGTTCATCAACAACCACAGGTGCAGCGGCAGCAGCAGCAGCAGCACAGGCGCCTGTAGTGAGGGCCCGCCGTTGGTTGAAGGCATGCGCAATCTTTGCTGCTGCAGTGCTGTTCCTGTGTCTCCAAGGCAGCAGAGGTGCTGCTGCAGCACTTGGTGCTGCAGCAGCACCAATCTCTCAAGGGCATACATCACAGCACCAGCAGCACTTTTACCAAAGGCGAATGAACAGAAGACTGCAGTCGCTACCTTCGGCCGCTGTGCAGCAGCGACAGCAGCAGGACGGCTTCCAGCAACAGCAGCTGCTGCACCAGCAGCAACTCCTCCAACAGCAGCAATTGCAGCAGCAGCAGCTGCAGCAGCAGCAACTATTTCAGCGGCAGCAGCAAGACCAGAGCTTCCCCTTGGGGATAGGCCAGCAACAAGTGAACCCTCAGGTGCGACCGCAGTGGCAGCAGCAGATGCTTCAGCAGCAGCTGCTTCAGCAGCAGTTGCAGCAGCAGCAGCAGCTGCAGCAGCAGCAGCAGCTACTGCAGCAACAGGCGTTGCAGCAGCAGCCACAGGGGTTGACTGCTCTCCAGCAGCAGCAGCTACAGCAGCTTCTTCAACAGCAACAGCAGCAGCAGCAGCAACTGCAGCAGCAGCGACTGCACCTGCAACAGCAGCAGCCAACGACTCCGTGGGACCAACAACAGTGGCAGCGGCTGGAGCAGCAGCAGCAGCTACAGCAGCAGCAGCTGCAGCGGCTGCAGCAGCAGCAGCAGCTGCTTCAGCAGCAAGCATGGCAGCAGCAGCAGCAGCAGATGCAACTGCCGAACCAGCCGCCGTATCGTGCACCTGCTGTTGCTGCTGCTACACCTGCCGCAGCAGCACCTCTTTCTCCTGCTGCTGCTGTCTTAGTTAACAGCCTTCGCGGTGTTTTAGGCGACTTGAGCAGTAGCAGCAGCCCCCTTTCTGTGGAGCAGTTAACGTCTCTGGTGCTGCAGCATCTTCCACTGCAGCAGCAGCGGCAGATATACCTCCAGCTGCAGCAGATGCTTGCCCCCGATCAGGCGCAGCAACAGCAGCAACAGCAGCGGCAGCAGCAGCCGCTTCTGCAGCAACTGCAGCAACTGAAGCAACCGCTACTGACAGCGCAGGAGGCGACAGACCTCAGCAAAGCTACCGCCTTGATGTCTGCTGCTGCTGCAGCAGCAGCAGAGGAAGAAGCCATTGTTGGGCAAAGTGTAGACGCATGCATCCCCCCACACTGCCGAGACACCCCAAAGAGAGGCCCTGCTGTCTGCGGCACCGATGGGAAGACATATGAAAGCCGCTGCGCCTTGATTGAAGAGGCCTGCAAACGCAGCAGCAGCAACAACAACAACAGCAGCAGCGGGGGCGGCGGGGGCGCTATGAGGCTGGCTGTGCAGCACGAAGGCGCTTGTGGGCAACAGCACCACCAACACCACCGACAACAGCAAGTGCAGCTGCAGCAGCAAATGCAGCAAACGCAGCAGCAGCAGCAGCAGCAGCAGCACGTTCAACAACCCCCTCCGCAGCAACAAGGACCTCGAATTAGGGAAATCGCTCTATCCCGCGGCTCCAACTCCCCCGCTGCTGCCCCCACGGTGCTGCCTGCCCTTCAGCAGCAGCAGCCCCAGCAGCTGCAGCCACAGCAGCTGCAGCCACAGCAGCTGCAACCACAGCAGGTGCAGCCACAGCAGCTGCAGCCACAGCAGCTGCAGCCACAGCAGCTTCAGCCACAGCAGCAGCTGCTACGTCAGGGACCGCAGCAGTCGCAGCAGCATCTGCTGCTGCATCAGCAACCGCAACAACCGCAGCAGCAGGCGCAGCAGGAACAGCAGCAGCAGAAGCAGCAGAAGCGTTGCAGGTTAGAGTGCCCTTCTGGGGGTGTGAGGGTGTGCGGCAGCGACGGGCAAACATATGCTAACGAATGCGAGTTAACAGCTTATGCATGTTTGCAGCAGCAGCAGATTCTCTTAGAACATTTGGGGCCCTGTCAGAAGGGATCTGCTGCTGCTGGTGCCGCTGCTGCAGCAAGTGCAGCAACAACTGCAGCAACAACTGCAACACAAACTGCAACCACACCAACTTCTTCCACTGCTGCTGCTGCTGCTGCAGCTGAAAACTCTAAACGCAGCAGCAATACAAGTCGCGCAAACTGAGGCTACACCATCGTGAGTCCTTATCAAGTTCCCTCTTCACCTGCTGCTGCTGTTGCTGCTGCTGCTGCTGTTGATGCTGCTGCTGCTGTTGCTGCTGCCGCTGCCTCTTGTATCGCTGGCAGCGCCAGCGGCTCGGGCACTGACACCACAAAAACAGTATCACCAACAACAGCAGCAGCAGCAACAACAACAACAGCAGCAACAACAACGACAACAACTGCCCTCTCTGAAACTCCCTCACCCACATTCCAAACAAGCACAGTGCAACCCCCTGCAGTAGCAGCAGCAGCAGCAACTGCTGCTGCTGCTGCTGCTGCTGCTTTTGGGATGGCCTACAGCGGCCACACCAGTAGATGGTGCATTCCAATCGCAGTTGCTGCTGCTGCTGCTGCTGCTGTTGCTGGCCTTCTAATTGCTGCTGCTGCAGAAACTAACCCGAAGGCAGAAGCAGAGGCGGAACGACAGAAGCAGCATCAGCTGCATCTGCAGCAGGTGCAGCAACGGCAGCAACAGGCAGCAACAGTAGCTGCTGCTGCTACTGCTGCTACTGCTGCTACTGCTGCTGCTGCAGTTGATGCACTCTAAGAACCTTTTGAATATTAGGGATGCACAAATGCCCCTCGTTGCAGTTTTCTAGCGGAAGACAAACGAAGATGGGTTGGGGTGTATGTACAGCCCGTAATTATACCTGAGCTGTCTAAACAACAAAGAAAGGGTTCTATATTAAATGCGTTCTGTTCACAATAATAATTCCTTCTAAGTAATAAACAACATACTCTTGTAAATAGTGTGTATTATAATAAGGCTCGGCAAATGAAGCGATCGGTACAACAAAGAAAATATATTTATTGTAGCCAGTTATTTTTTTACGTTCAAAAGTCGAAACTAAGTATTTCTACAGCATATATATATATATATATATATGCATATACGTATATACAGATATACGTGTATATATATATATATATAATGTATACGTATATATATCCTGAGCGTTTACATATGAATCGCTGATAGTAATGAATGCATGACAAATATTCTTAAATAAATAAATAAATGAATATACATATTATATATATTATATATATTAACATACAGGCAGACAAACATCTGCTCATAAGACTCAGACTCGCATGGCAGTGCTGCGTCTAAGAGATCCAAGTAAAAGATGTGGGGAACACAAAAAAGAAATAAAATGGCAGAAAAATACTTAAATAAATTTATCTAAGAAACAAATACTTGGGGTGTACGTACACCTCAACCTCAGAGCAGTGCACGAAAGGCTCGTGCACTGCTCTTCTTTTTAACTTATTTGGAGTTTGCGGGGATAAATGGGTTCGTAGCGATGAAAATAAACAATTAAGACTAAAATTTATTTTAATAAAAAGAATATTTGATTCTCTTTTCCTATGTTGACTGCTGCTGCTGCTGCTGCTGCTGCCTCGGTGCTGCTCCGTCTCCTTGTGCTGCTCCGTCTCCTTGTGTGCAGCAGAGGCTCTTCGTGTCTCCGCGCCAGCCCCCAGCCCCCAAACCCTAAACCCTAAACCCTAAACCCTAAACCCTAAACCCTAAACCCTAAACTCTAGACCCAAGGCGATCCCAACTCTGTGCTGGTCTTCTTCTTTTTGCTGCTACTTCTCCGCTGCTGCTTCCTGGCTCTTACCGTAGTAAGTTTGTGTGTATACAGCGGCTGGGGTTTAGGGTTTGTAAGGAGAAACCTTGGTGCTGATACAGCGGCAAACCCTCAACAGAATCGTCGTTTAAAGAGCAGCAGGAGCAGAAACAGCAGCAGAAGCAGCAGCAACAGCAGCAGCTCCTCGTGGACCCGCCCCCGCCGCGGCCCGCGAGCAGCAGCAGCAGCAGCAGCAGCAGCAGTACCAACGCTCCCCAGCTTCTTCTTAACCTTTTACAAGTGAAACCCTAAACCCTAAACCCTAGAACATTAGCAACAATTTGCTGCTGCTTCCTCCCCTCATCTGGCTGTCCCCGAGTAGCGCAGCCGACTGGGGGGCCCTGTTCGGGAGCAGCAGCAGCAACAGCAGCAGCAGCAGCAGCAGCCGCCGCCGCCGCCGACCCAGCAGCAGCAACAGCAACAGCAGCAGCAACAGCAGCAGCAGCAGCAATAACAGCAACAGCAGGTTAATAACAATACTATGGATATTCTCCGCTTGTTAAAGTGCTGCCACCGGCACCGAAACAGACGAAACTCACAGCCGCCGCAGGTATGTTTGAGGGTATAGGGTTTAGGGTTTAGGGTTGCGAAACCCTAAACCCTAAAACCTAAAATTATTTATATTCCACTCCCTTTGAGTCTGCCTCCTGATATTGTAGTTCCCGCTGCTGCTGTCACTGTCGCTGCTGCTGTCGTTGCTGCTGTGGCTGTTGCTGCTGCTACTGCTGCTGCTGCTGCTGCTGCTGCTGCTGGAGCTGAAATGGATTGAGTCGAGGTTTGGATACAGAACCCAATAGCCCCTCGGCTCTAGGGTTTAGGGTTTAGGGTTTAGGGTTCAGCCTATGCGATATCTGCAGTACGAAGTAGGGGTTTCCCCTGAAAAGCGAATAGAGGAGCAGCAAGAGCAGCAGCAAAAGCAGCAGCAACGACAGCAGCAGCAGCAGCAACAGCCAACGCACAAGCAGCGAGTGAAGCCGCAGCAACCGCAGCAGCAGCAGCAGCAGGCGCTGCGGCACCCTCTTGCTTCTTCGTCTCAGGGCTCCGTCAAGCTTCCGAGTGCAGCAGAAACAGCAGCAGCTTGGCCTCCTGCTGCAGCATCAGCAGCAGCAGACTCCGCAGCAGCAAACTCTGCAGCAGCAGACTCTGCAGCAGCAGCAGCGGAGGCCCATAGAACAGCAGGAAAACCAGCAGCAGCAGCAGCAGCACATCGACCGAAGGAGAGACAGCCAACGCCAGCAGTAACAGCAAACACGGCGGCAGAGGCAGCAGCAAATGCTGCTGCAGCCGCAGGAGCAGAAACAGACTTAAGTGAAGCAAGCGCAGCACCAAAAGAAGCAAGAGCAGCACTGCCAGTAGCAACAGCAGCAGCAGCAGAACACCACCTGGCAGGCAAAGCAGCAGCAAAAGGAGCACAGGCAAGGAAGGAGACGGCAGCAGCAGAAGACGGTGGAGCAGAGGCAGGAGCAGCGGCAGCAGCAACAGCGGAGGCAGCAGCAGCAGCAGCACAAGCAGCAGCAGCAGCAGCAGCAAAAGCAGCAGAAGCGGAGGCACCAAGAGCTGTTGCAGCAGGAAGAGCGGCACAGGCAGCAACAGCAGCACTGTCCCAAACAGGTGAGGCAGCAGCAGCAGCAACAGCAGCAGAGGCAGCAGCGGCTGATGAGGCTGCAGCAGCAACAGAAACAGCAGCAGATATTGCAACAACAGAAGCAGCAGCTGCAGCAGGAGCAGCAGAAACAGCAGCAGCAGCGGCGGAAGAAGCGATTTCTCTAGCAGCAGAGCCTGTGAGAGCAGCAGGGACAGCAAGGGGAGCAGCAACTGCAACTGCTTCTGGTGCAGCAGCTGCAGCAGAAGAAGCAGCAGCACGCAAAGCAGAAGCAGCCATAACGGCTGCAGAAGCAGCAACAGCAGCAGCAGCCAACGCGACAGCAGCAGCGGCTAAAACGAAAGCCGACGCAGAAGCAACAGAAGCAGCAGCAGCAACAGCAACAGCAGCAGCAGCAGCAGCAGCAGCAGCAACAATGACTGGAGTAGCACAGCCTGCTGAGTCGTCTGCAGCAGCAGCACCCACCGGAACAACCGCAGAAACAGCACCTAAAGGGGCGGACGCAGCAGCAGCAACAGCAGCAGCAGCAACAGGAACAGCAGCAGCAGCAACAAAAACAACAATTGCTGTCGTACCACGCAACGAGGATGCCTCTGGAGGCAAAATGGGGGCGACCCTATTTGATGTCGAGAGGGGCCTCTGCACTTTCAGATTTTGGGGGCCCCACGTAGCTGAGGCCTGGGTGAGGGTTTAGGGTTTAGGGTTTAGGGTTTAGGGTTTTAGGGTTTGGGGGTTGCTGCGTAGGCTTGAGAATTTTTCCCTAGGGTTTCTTTTGCCTGGGCCCAGAGGACTTGTGGCTCCTCAGCGTTAAGGGTTCACGGTTTAGGATCTAGGGTTTAGGGTTTAGGGTTTAGGGTTTAGGGTTTGCGATGTTCAGGTGGAGATTGGCGGGAGTCGGTTCCCTTTTGAGAAGGAAGGAGGAGACCAGTGGTCTGTTTGCCTTTCGGGTGTACGCACAGGGGCTTCTTATCATTTTGTTTTTACTTCAAACTGCAACGATTGCTATCATCAAGAAGGGGAATTCCTTCACAGACGTGGGCTAGGGTTTAGGGTTTAGGGTTTAGGGTTTAGGGTTCCCCACAGCGAACAGCTACCTATTTGCTGCTACCTGCGTGGCAGCTGCTGCTGCTGCAACTGCTGCAGTTGCTGCT
>NW_013549971.1:0-727 GCF_000499425.1 Eimeria acervulina | reverse complement strand
CAGCACCCACCGGAACAACCGCAGAAACAGCACCTAAAGGGGCGGACGCAGCAGCAGCAACAGCAGCAGCAGCAACAGGAACAGCAGCAGCAGCAACAAAAACAACAATTGCTGTCGTACCACGCAACGAGGATGCCTCTGGAGGCAAAATGGGGGCGACCCTATTTGATGTCGAGAGGGGCCTCTGCACTTTCAGATTTTGGGGGCCCCACGTAGCTGAGGCCTGGGTGAGGGTTTAGGGTTTAGGGTTTAGGGTTTAGGGTTTTAGGGTTTGGGGGTTGCTGCGTAGGCTTGAGAATTTTTCCCTAGGGTTTCTTTTGCCTGGGCCCAGAGGACTTGTGGCTCCTCAGCGTTAAGGGTTCACGGTTTAGGATCTAGGGTTTAGGGTTTAGGGTTTAGGGTTTAGGGTTTGCGATGTTCAGGTGGAGATTGGCGGGAGTCGGTTCCCTTTTGAGAAGGAAGGAGGAGACCAGTGGTCTGTTTGCCTTTCGGGTGTACGCACAGGGGCTTCTTATCATTTTGTTTTTACTTCAAACTGCAACGATTGCTATCATCAAGAAGGGGAATTCCTTCACAGACGTGGGCTAGGGTTTAGGGTTTAGGGTTTAGGGTTTAGGGTTCCCCACAGCGAACAGCTACCTATTTGCTGCTACCTGCGTGGCAGCTGCTGCTGCTGCAACTGCTGCAGTTGCTGCTACTATTGCCGTTGCTGCTGCTGCTGCTGCTG
>NW_013549972.1:1430-2288 GCF_000499425.1 Eimeria acervulina | reverse complement strand
TATAATATAATATAATATAATATAATATAATATAATATAATATAATATAATATAATATAATATACTTTATTACTTTTATTTTTTCAGGTTTCTCCTGCCTAAATTACTGCGTTTGCACATTGCCCAAGTGCACGAAGCTGTCATTCGAATTCAAGCGTGGTGGAGAGGCAACAGAGTCAGAAGAATATTACAAGAAGAGAAACTTAAATGTATTTTATCTAAGGAGAAGGTGCGTGTTAACTTAACGAACTTTTAATTCAATAAACAATAAAAAAATCAATGCAAATAATAGGTGCACGAAGAAAAACAGATAAAAAAGAAGTATTCATACTCTAAATGCTATACTTAACCGATTGTTATTAAGCTTTATACTTGTCTATTAATCTATTATTCATAAAGCATACATAAGATAACGAAGAGTTCACGAAACCCTTCACCATTGGACCATTGGTCCATTGGTCCATTGGTGGTCCACTGGGCAGTTTATAGGGTATAAAAACGAAGAATAGGAATACTTCAGAGTTCTTCTTAAATAATCATGCAAAGATAAGACTATTCTTTTTATTAGATAGGATTGTAATATACTTCTCTGTCTAATTCTGTGTGTATTTCTGACGTTTAAAGCATAGAAATAACAATATATTTTTGTGCATTATCATTTGCTTTTAAAAATACTCTCATATAGATAATGATATATTTCAATCTATATACGATGCATACTTCTGTTGATAAAAACAATAGCAATAATCATGATAATGATATATATATTGTACACCACAGTTTATATATATATATATATTATATACATATCAATGCATCTTCTCGTACAATATATATATATATATATATATATATATA
>NW_013549972.1:774-1330 GCF_000499425.1 Eimeria acervulina | reverse complement strand
TTCTCGTACAATATATATATATATATATATATATATATAAATATGGCTATTGTATATAAATATATATATTATCTATGTATACATATTTCTATCTGTATATATATATCTATTTATTTTCTCTTCTTTATTGTATGGGTCTCCTTATCTTTATGATTGCCTCTATGGTGATATTATGCTTAAGCATTGTTTAAATATAATGCTTTTTTGTTTATTTTTTCTTTTTTTAAATTTATTTTATTTATTTTTATTTATTTTTATATCTTTTTCTTCTTTCAGGTCCTCGCAGACAGAAAAACGTATAGAGAATGCGCAGTTGCGATGGAGCTGATGGAAGTGAGTGTCTTGAATAAATAAATAAATAAATAAATAAATTAGTTAATTAATTAATTAAATAAAATAAATAAATTAAATAATTAATTAATAAATGATTAGAGTACACCTGAAATTTATTTAAACTTCTTTTTTATATAATGCAGGCTATTGCATTTTCTTTGTTTTAGATGTCTCTGTTTTATATAGGCAGATATAAATGCATATATATCATTTATTTGTTTGT
>NW_013549972.1:0-674 GCF_000499425.1 Eimeria acervulina | reverse complement strand
CTTTTGTTTATTATTTATATATTTATTATTTATGCATTTATTTATTATTAATAAATTAACAAGTTTCTGTTTGCGTTTATATTTATTTGAATAGACAGATATTAATGCATGTTTATCTGTTCTTTGTTTATTTACTGTTTATCTTTTATTTGCTTGCTTACTATGTTTGTATGGACTCATTGATTAATTAATATAAATTAATTAATCAATTATATTTTCATTATATATAAAAGAATAAAAAGAATAAAAAGAATAAGAGAATAATATTTTATCTTAGTAAAAGGAAATAAGCAGAGACAAGTGCAAACACATCTGTTCTATTTTATTTCTTGTTTATTTATTTGTTTGATTTATTTATTTATTTATTTATGTTTATTTTCTCGTCTATACATACATCTCTATTAATATATTTCTTTGTGTTTTTGTTTGTTGCTGCGTGTGTCTCCTTGCAAATCATCTCTTTACTTATTTGTTTATTCATATCTATATATATTTAATTACTTAATCCTATTTATTTATTTATTTATTTATTTATTTATTATAATGCAGATAAAAGAAAGATGCGGGTTGTTTGGAGTCGGTCTTCAGTTGGTGCATGTGACTGCAAGTGTTGAAGGAAAAGAAGTATATCCTCTAGGTAAGATAATATTCTTTTATTATTTTATTATTATTTT
>NW_013549973.1:39491-43607 GCF_000499425.1 Eimeria acervulina | reverse complement strand
ATTATATTATATTATATTATATTATATTATATTATATTATATTATATTATATTATATTATGCTATACTATATTATATTATATTTCATGCTCACTTCACCCGGTGTTTTTTCTGTTTTGTTTTTCTTTTGTTTATTTTTTTGTTCTGTCAATTTTGTCTTGTGCTTCACTTGTGTTTGTGTGTGCATGCATGCATAAATATTGCCTAGTAATGTATAGAAGTATAGACCTATAGATATACAGACATAGAGATACAGATATATAGATATAGGTATATCGATGAAGATCTATAGATATAGATATTTAGACACGTATATGCGGATATAAATAAATGAAAACATATATATATATATATATATATATTATACAGAGGATAATATTAATATCTATGTTTGTACTACATGTATGCATATATCCCTACATGGGTATGGATGCGTATATGTGAATACAGAAGTAGAAATATGCAAACACCCGTATCTACGATTATGTGTATGATGACGTACATATGTTTATACATACATACATATATATATATATATATATATATATATTTTTCATGTATATATGCACGCATGCACGTGCAGGCAACCGCATGTAATCATAATATATATATATATATATGTATATATACATATATGTATATTTATTTATTTATTTACTCATTATACGCATATGCAAGCATGCGATGCGAAGCCTGAACATAGGGGTCTTCTCTCCCCAGGCCTTCATACAGCAAAGGGCTTCGCTCATTATGAATTTGTTTAAATGGTTTTAATAATTTTAGGTGTATGTGCATGCAAATGCATACATTTGCAGCTGAAGTTTGAATCTGTTTCTGCATCGGCGCCGGTAAACCAGTGGCAAGCCCATTGGTTATCAGCCTTTAGAGATATATAACTCGTGAAATAAAAATAAAATGTCTGTGTTTAATTATTGAAATACTTTAAAAGGGTAAAACAATATAAAATTAATCGCTTTCTCTCTTCTTTTGTAGCTGTGCAACAACGGTGTTTCATGAACACGAGCTTTTCAGTGTCAACCCACGTCATGAGGGCAGCAACGCCGCCGCTTTGATCCCAACATAACTATTTAAAATATTTCTCTGAAACAATAAAAAATACAAATTAAATCTTATTTGCCAAATTTCAGAGAAAATTTCCAGACTTTTTCGCACAATTTGTTGCAGAATGAAAGGAAACCTCCTGTTGGCGTCGGGCGTATATGCAGCACTGATCGCCATTGTACTCTCCGCATGCACTGTGAATCCTTTATAAAAACATGAAAAATGAACTTATTTCTTTTTATTTCTTTAATTAATTCACAATTTCATCCATTTATCCCTCGTTTCGATCCGCGCAACCTCCCCCAACTTGCGCTGGAGTTCAACGCACGGCATTTCTGCACATTTTTTGCAACGAAGCGTCTGAGACCCAAGCCAGAAGAAAATTGAATTTAGATAAATACAAATAAACAAATAGATATAGAGAGCAAGCAATAAAGATCAACAAAGGGAATAACGCTCAATGGGAGAGGAAACAAAGGAAGAAAGCAAAAGGCTTGATAGAAGCAGCACCGCTGAAAAAGAAGAAAAGATGTAAAAAAAACAAAGGGAGATGGCTTTATACAGGAATAAAGCAAATATGAAAAGCCAATGCAACGAAAAAGACAAGCATAAAGCAGAGCAAAGATAAAGAAAGATATGAACAGCAAAGCCTCAACAATATCAACAACAGAAAATATACGTCAATTAATGAAATGGGAATGAGACAAAAAAGAAAAAGTTTTTTGTATTTTGCGCTTTCTATAACTTTGGTTTTTATCTCTGTCTCCACTGTGCTGTCGGAGGAGGTCCTTTCGCTTGCATTCGAAGCAGCAGCAGCAGCAGCAACAGCAGCAGATGCTGCATATCCACCACCAGTAGCAACAGCAACAGCAGCAGCAGCAGGCGCAGGGGCAGCAGATGCACTAACAGCAGCAGCACCACTTCCAGATGCGTATTTAGACGCGTATATGGGAGCAGCAGCAGCAGCAGCAGCAGCAGCAGCAGCACCAGACAGAGCAGCAGCCGACACAGCAGCAACAGGCCAAGCAGCTGCAGCAGACTCTGCAACAGATGCTGCAGCAGCATTTTTTGACTCCTCTTTGTCTTCTTCTGTCTTTTCCTCCTACGATTCATTTCAAGGAGATTGTTTGCAGTGTACAGACACCTGGGGCTTGCGAGAAGCAAAAACAAACGAAAACGAAGAAGAGAGAAAAGCTATTGAATTACTTTCAGGTAAATAATTCAGGTGTATCTGCACCTTTCTCATCTCCTGTGCATGCGAAGCCAAACGGTTGCATGCATTGCCCTGTTGCTGCTGCTGCTACTGCTGCTACTACTACTGCTGCTGCTATTGCCGCTGCTACTGCTCCTGCCACCGATGCTACTGCTGCTGCTGCTGCTACTGCTGCTGCTGCTGTTGCTGCTGCTCCTCCTCCTGCTGTGCTCTTGTCCGATGTTTATACAGAGGCTTTCTGTCTCTGTCTCGTCGATGCCTTCCACTCAGACGAACTCCTGCAGCAGCAAAATGCTGGCAGCAGAAAAAATCAGCAGCAAACGTGGTGGGTAAGCCCCACGCTGCAGCAGCAGCAGCAGCAGCACGAGGATCAAATATTAACACCAGCTGCTGCAGCAGTAATAAAAGAAAACCAGGCTGCAGCAGAAGCAGCAACAGCGGCAACAGCAACAGCAGCAGCAGCAGCAACAACAACAACAACAACAACAGCACCAGCGGCAGCAGCAACAGCAGCAGCAGCACCAGCAGCAGCAGATGATTCAATCTCTTACATTGAGAGTTCATTTGGCTGGAGGTTTGCTGGGAAGCAGAAGGCTTCCTCTTTGTCTTTGTCTTTGTCTGTAGAGCAGCAAATGAGAGAAGCAGACAGACGCCTGCGCGAGACGACGCAAAACCCAGAACAGCTGCAGCAAATGAGCAGCAGCAGCAGCAGCAGCAGCACAGCAGCAGCCGCAGCAGCAGCAGCACGAAACATATTCATGCAGAAGAAAATACTACCCGCTGGAAGCCCCTTATCTGCTGTTGCTGCTGCAGCAAAAGGCGAGATGCCTGCAGCAGCAGCAACTCGATCAAATCCCACTGCACTGGAGCTGCTGCAGCAGCAGCAGCAGCAGCACAAGGCAGCAGCAGCTGCTGCTGTTGCTGCTGCTGCTGGCTTTCCCCATATATTAATTGGAGTTGTGCTCGCCGACGGCTCTGTCTGGGGCATCGATGATCTGAGAGAAGGGCTTATGACATCGAGGCAGCAGAGCCTTCAGCAGCAGCAGCAGCAGCAGCAGCAGCAACGCCAGCAAAACGTGCTGCAGCAGCAGCATCAGCGGCGAAGGAGACAACTGCAACAGCAACAACGCCAGCAGCAGCAAGGAAGATATTTTCTGTGCCCCATGGAATCAGGTTGCAGCAGCCGCTAGCACAGCAGCAGCAACAGGAACAGCAGCAGCAGCAACAGCTGCTGCTGCTGCTGCTGCTGTCCCCTCAGAGTCTTCATTTGCATGCAGCAGCAGCAAGAAGCCCCCCCTGAATTCTCACGAGAAAACAGCAGCAGCTGCAGGAGCAGCGGTCTCAGGGGCAGCAGCAGCAGAAGCAGCAACGGCCTCACAAGCAGCAGCTGCAGCAGCACCAGCAGCAGCAACAGCAGCAGCAGGAGCTGCAGCAGAAGCAACATCAACATAAACTGTACGCAGCTTTATTCTTTTAGCAGTATCTTTTGCTTTTCTTTTGTCTGTCTTTCCCATTGCCTTACAATCAAACACTCCGGCTTGCTGCTCCACCTACTGCTTCTGCTGCTGCAGCAGCAGCAGCTGCAGCTGCAGCAGAAGCAACACCAACATATGCAGCTGCTGCAGCAGCTGCAGCAGCTGCAGCAGCGGCTAAAGCAGTTACACGAGAGGCAGCAGCAGCGTCAGCAACTGCTGCAGCAGCCACAGCTGCTTGAGTTGTGGATGCATGCAAATGCATGCAAATGCATGCAAATGCATGCAGAGAAACCAGCCCCATTCTCCGTTTGTATATATTGTCGTATGTTTAGGATTTGCAGGGATATATATAGACATATGTACATAC
>NW_013549973.1:31994-36994 GCF_000499425.1 Eimeria acervulina | reverse complement strand
GTTATTTTTCATGTTTGCCTCGCAACCCTAAACCCTAAACCCTAAACCCTAATTATTATTTGGCTTTCTTTGTCTTTGTCTTTGTCTTTATGTTTGTATTTGTTTTAATGTTTTTTTCTTTATGTTTTCGTTCGTTCGTCTTCGTCTTTATGTTTATATATTTATATTTTTAATGTTTTTGTTTATGTTTGTCTTTGCGTTTATTTATATATTTTTTATATTTATATATTTATGTCTTTGTTTGTTTTCTCCGTTTGTTGTTATTTATTTATTTATTTTTATTTATTTTTATTTGTTTTTACTTTGTTTGTTTTGTGTTTTATTTATTTTTTTTAATATATTTATATTCTTTTTTCTGTCTTTTGTTTGTATGTAAATATCTTTATTGTTGTTAAATTTATAATAAATAAATAAATAAATAAATAAATTATAAATATATTCCTTTAAGTGTTTTAATTTGATTATAAAAAGAAGTTAAAATATATTTATTTATTTATTTTATTTATTTATATATTAATATTATTTTTATTCTTTTTACGCAGAGTACCTCATTGTGTCTTCACAAGGCAAACATGCAAAGAAGGAATGGCTGACAAAAATTTACTCTTATAAATATACACATGCTATCCAACTCCTACACCCCCCAGGTATTAACAGCAGCAGCAGCAGCAGCCGCAGCAGCAGCAGAGAGAGCTGCAGCAGAAGCAGCAGAAGCAGCAGAAGCAGCAGCAGAGAGAGCTGCAGCAGAAGCAGCAGAAGCAGCAGAAGCAGCAAATGGAGGTGTAATGATGCGCCGATATACTGTTTCTATGCAGGCCTCGGTGATTAGGGTTTAGGGTTTAGGGTTTAGGGTTTAGGGTTTGGTGCGTTTCAGGGGCGTCTTTTACTCGAATTTGTTTTTTATATTTGTGCAAGGAGTTGCCGTCATTAATTGCCTTCTTAGACATCTCCTTTCAGCAGCAAAACTGCCAAGGTAAGAAAACTAACACAAAAAAGGGTTTAGGGTTTAGGGTTTAGGGTTTAGGGTTGGACATATAGCGGCAGTACAGAAAGATGTTTATAACCCCTCAACTCGCTAGATAGGTAGCTGCTTAGAGTTAGCTGGCTAGCTGGCTAGCTAGCCAGGTAACTAGCTAGATAGCTCCATAACCACACAACTGGCTAGCTACCTGCCTATCTGACTAGCCGCCTACCTATGTACATAACTCGATATCGATCTGGCTAGCTAGCTGCTTCGCTAGCTAGGTAGCTATCTATGTGGCAAGCTAGCTAGCTACCTAGCCAGCTAGCTAGCCAGCTAGCTATCTGTGTGGCTAGCTAGCCAGCTAGCTAGCCAGCCAGCTAGGTAGATAGCTAGCTAGCTAGCTAGCTATTTTGTTACTGTGTTTGATTTGCGTGTGTGTGGCAGTGGTGGGGGCGTGGCCTGAATGCCCGTTGTCTGAGTTGAGCGAGCTGTATGAAGAGGGACGCATTAGTTTTGCTGCTTTGTTGTCTTACTCTCGATTACTCTTTATGAGACAGTTCAGACTCATGAGCCATGCAGAGAAGCTCATAGCGCTGCACCAGCAGCAGCGAGAAGCTGCGCAGCAACTCCCCCAGCAGCAGCAGCAGCAGCAGCAGCAGCAGCAGCAGCAAGCCCTAACCAGCAATGAAACCCTAAACCCTCAACATGCCCAACAACTCCTGCTCTCTGAGGAAGAAGAAAATCCCTACATGTCTTAAAACAAACAATTAATTGTTTACTGCAGCAACACAACTTCTTTGGCTCTCAACGCATATTATTTATTATATGCACTCTAGGGTTTAGGGTTTAGGGTTTGGGGTCTAGGGTTTAGGGTTTAGGGTTTAGAGTCTAGGGTTTGGGATTTAGGGTTGGAAGCTTGGGGTTTAGGCTTTGGAGCTTAGGGTTTAGGGTTTAGGGTTTAGGGTTTAGTGCCGCGTCTCTTCTTGGTTGAAGGGGAGGGTGTCTACCCCCCCCTTACAGCTAGCTACACGGCTTGCAGCTAGCCATCCTCCGATTATAGCCAGCCACGAAACGTAAATAGCTAGCTACTAGCTGTCTAGAGCTAGCTACAATGCTTGATGCCGCAGCAGTAACAGCAGCAGGAGACGAAGAAGCATGACAACAGCAGCAGCTGTTGCTGCAGCAGCGGCAGACGCCACGCAGCAAAAATAGGTGCAGAAGCACGACTGCAACAACAGCAGCAGCAGCAGTTGCTGCTGCAGCAAACAACAGTTTTGCTGCTGCAGCAGCTCGACTGTCTGTCTGTTGGTCTCGGTGAGTATTTGTTAAGTAATTATTACTTCTTTATGTTGTGTTGGCTGCTGTTTAGATCTGAATACCTATGTGGGCGTATTTATTTAGATGTTTTGTTTGATTAAAAATAAATAATAATGAGAGTTGAGTGCTTCGACGGCTGTTAACTTCTACTTCTGACAGTGTGTATAATGAAGGGGAAGAAGAAAGAGGCGTTGAAAGCAGCGGGAACGAAGGTAAAATAAGAAATAAAATACTAATAAAATAATAAATATTTATTTTTATCTAATGTTTTCCCAGAAGAAAACAACTGAGAGGTCCGTTTAATGTGCGTATTGAATACTGCTTCGATTGGGGTGTACAGATAGATAGCTTAGGTATGCGCGTTGTTTATTAGTAAATTATGAATGAATTTATGCAATAAATATATCAATAAACTGCTAATTTTCTGCTGAGTTCTATTTATTCCCTATTTCAGTCTTTATTACGCAGCTTTCCCTCACTTTTACCGACAAATCGACGCCTTTTCTTGCTCTTGCTTTTTTCTTTTCGCTTCGCTCATTGACTGAAACCCGTCCACTGTTTTCGCCCTTCTCTGCATCATTTTTGTTTCTTTAAGTGGTAAATAAACAAACAATAATAAAAGAAATTCATTGCGAATATTTCAATAGTGCGTAGAAGCCCTCCGCCTGCAGATTTGCTCCCCCCTTCTCACCCCCTGTTGACTTACACTCATATTTTTTCCTCTTCAGCCTTCACTGGCTTGCAGTGTACTAACAGCAGCAAATCTGAAATTAATTTACAACACAGCAGACCCTTATTGCTGAAGTGTATATTCACACCACCGCTTGAGGCGCTGCGCATACGGCAATACGAACAGCTGGACAGCCAACCAGCAGCAGCAGCAACAGCAGCAGCAACAGCAGCAACAGCAACAAAAGCACCAACAGCAGCAATAAGGAGAGCAGCAGCAACAACAGCATCACATTACCAACAGGTGTGCGGCCAACAGCAACAGCAGTGAGACAAGCGGCTCCTCAAGCAGTGCCAGCAACAGCAACAGCAGCAACAGCAACAGCAGCAACAACAGCAACAGCAACAGCAACAGCAGCAGCAAGAACAGCGGCAACAACAGCAACAACAGCAGCAGCAATGGGTTTCTTGGATATCTTTAAAAAGAAGAAGTGGGTGCGGTCCACCGACACACCTCCTTCTCTTGCAGCTGCAGAAAACAGCTCGCCAGCAGCAGCAGCAAAAGCAGCAGCAGGAGGAGCAGCAGAACCCGCATCATCATCAGCAGCACCCCCAGCATCACCAGCCCCAGCATCACCAGCAGCAGCAGCACCAGCAGCAGCAGCACCAGCAGCAGAAGCAGCTTCTTCTACTAAAGGAGGATACTTAACGTTTGATGCTGCTAGCAACGGCACCTTATTTCTTGTTTGGAGTTACACCCCAGTTGAAGGGGCTTTGGCTTTCTTCAGGCCTCATAGAAATGTTGCAGAGTTTAAATTTAAAGACAACGGAGGGAAGACAGAAATATTCAGAAATCTCATGGTTAGCTAACCCCCCTTGTCTAATTAAACACCGCAGCGACATCAGGGTTTAGGGTTTAGGGTTTAGGGTTTACGGGGTGGGTTAGGGCTTAGGGTTTAGGGTTTACAGGGCGCAGCAGCCTCTGCTTTAGTAGAAGTATTAGGGCTTAGGGTTATTCAGGGGCAGTTGCTGCAAATGATATAACATAGCATGAAATGAAATAATATAAATGTATATAATATATAATATATATTATATACTATATGCATAGCAGCTTATTTATTATATAATGCGTGTAATACAATATATGTAATATAATACTATGATAAATATAATAAAGGGTTTATAGTTAAAGGCTTCTCGAGGGTTTTACTTTTCTATCTTATTGCTTTGTTGCTGCCAGCCTTTAAACCCTAAACCCTAAACCCTGAACCCTCGTTTGTGGGTGTGTGCTGCAGCAAGATAAGAGCAAATACTACGAGGGTTTTTGTCAGTTTTTTAAAGCTGCAGCAGAGCAACGAGGAGATTGCATGTTGCTTCCAGGTGTACAGACAGCTCCTTTAAAAGTAGAGGTTGCCTTCCTTGATGGCTGTAGAGTTTTGCTGCTGCAGCAAAACTCTTCAATAAATGCAGGTAATAAAACTGCTGTGGGGTGTATACCGAAGGGTGATAATGCATTTCAGTCTCAAACCCTTGCTAAAGAAGTCTTCTTAAGAAATGCAAGAAGAGGAGGTGCTGCAATCACCCTCTAAACCCTAAACCCTAAACCCTAAACCCTTATTTGCAGTTAATTCATAACAATTGGGGTCGGGTTGAAACTCAACTTTTATATTTCGCTGCTGGCTAGGCGCAGCAGACGCCATCAAACCTTTCTTTCTTTTAGCTGCTCCTGCTGCTGCTGCTTCTGTTGCTGCTGCTGCTGCTGCTGCTGCTTTTGTTGCTGCTGCTGCTGGGGAAGGTTCTTGGATGAATACCTCGGGGTGTACAGGCATCTCTGCACGGCACTCCGCAGTTTTAAGCTTTATTGAGACTTAGAAGTCATTTTAAATAAAACAATAAATAAGTAAGTAAATAAAAAATAAATAAATAGGTAAAGCGAACCCTTGCACTCCTCTTAAGACCTCTAAGACTCTCGTGCTGCTGCTATTATTTCGATGCACGCAAATGCCTATAGAGAATATATATATATATATATATATATATATATATA
>NW_013549973.1:0-31894 GCF_000499425.1 Eimeria acervulina | reverse complement strand
ATATATATATATATATATATATATATATATATATAAAGGGCTCTGTATAAAGTTCGTTTGTACGGGTCTGCATGCATATATTTTAGGGCATTGTTTGCTGCGTTGGGTTTAAATTTATTTATTATTATTTAAACAATTTAATACATAAAGCAAAGTTGGCCAAGAAAATATATTGAAAGAGTTGAAGTAGCGGATAGTAAAGGCATTAAATATATATATCTTCTGATGCGTGTTTGTCTGTTTGTTTGTTCATTTGTTTGTTCATTTGTTTGTCTGTTTGTCTGTTTCTCCCTCTATAAATAATTAGAGAGGAGAGACAATAGATTTAAAGCTAAGCTTGTGCAATGAATAAACTGTTGTTTACAGGGATATAAGAAAGAAGATATCTATATGAACGCAATTAAAATTCTTTCTTTATTCCCTTTGCCTGATTCGCAGCTCCTCCAGCCAATGTCTTGAAATAACTAAAGATATCCTTGATACAAGGACAAGGAAGAAAGAAATATAATGCACACCCCACCACCAGCAGCAGCAGCAAAACCTTAAAACAGCAACCTGCTATGCAGCAGCAGCTGGGTTTCTCCTCCCTGCAAACGCATACGCAGTATATACAGCCAAATCACTGCAAACAAATATACTACTAAATAAACAACGAGTTAAAACAATATTTAACACTTCTTTTTCTCTCTATCTTTGCTGCAGCAACCACACACAGGAGGTGAGGGATAAGGAAAAAGAAGACCCAGGGGGGAGGAAATGAATTGAAAATAACTGATGAATGCATGCAGAAACAGAGGAGTCTAACAGGGTGTGTTTAAACATGAATAAAGAGAAGACGAGCACAAAAGAAGAGAAACAACAAATTACGCATGGAGCTGCTAGCGCCTTCAGGCCCTCCCCAATGCAGCACAAGAGAAGACAGAGAAAAGCAACAAAAGAAGAAAGACTCCATCTATTCTTTTCTTCTGCATGCACTTTAGATCACCTTATTATGTGCAAATAGTAAAAGACGAGGACCTCCCACACACACAGACAGAAATGCATGCAGCCGTCTGCTACGGTAGACGACAGCACAAGAGGCGTCTAGACAGCGGAAACTACGGAAAAGAGTCAAACATTTTGAAATCTACGAAAGAAAAAACAAAACATACTTCTTTGATCTCTGCTTTCTCTCCCTTGCTGGAGCCGAATGCTGCTCAGCCTGCACATGCTGTCCGCCCTCCTCTTCTCTTGTTTGCCTCCTTGTGGTAACCATCTTCGAAAAATAAATATTAATTGCAATAAGGAGAAAATAAATAGAAAGAAACAAACAAATGCAGCGAATTTACCCCAAACAAGCCCCAGGTAGACCGGCCTATGTACCGCGGCCGGCAGGTGTGGTTTCTGAATAGTAGGGCGCTCGCAAGAGGTAATTAGGAGTTATATTGCTCTATTCCCTATGAATACTGATAAATAATGCAACAAAATAAAAGAAATAATAATTAAATTCATAAATCGAAGCAAAAATAATATAATTATACCCATTGGCATACACGCCGCCACGCAAACACACAAACACACACCTTCTGTATCCCACCGTCGTCTGTGCAGAAACCGCACAGCAGCAGAATGCAGCACATGCAGCGTGTTAATTTATACATTAAATTGCAGTATTTTTGCAGATAATTTAAATAAAATAAGAATAATGATTATTAAAAAGGTATTTTACTAAAGATCAGCGAAAAATAGGCACAAAAACTCATCAAATATCTACAGTTGCTGTCGGCATCCTGTGGAAACCATCCAGGGGCTGGAGGGGGTTCGTCTTCCTTTTCGCGTATTTTTGCCGCAGGTTTAGCTAAATAACATAAAATTTCAATTTACTTCTTCCTTTTCTTTGTTTTTATTCATCATATTTTGCTTTGAACCCGCGCTTTCCCCCTTCAAACGTTATCTCATCTGCCCGCATTTGCAACATGAGGCGTACAGGGGCCTTCGCACAGCTGTTTATGATTTTTTCTTCATTTTTTGCTGCTTTTTCAGCAGCAGAGGATTTAATTATCAGCGGTTGGCTGGAGTTTCCGGGAGGAAGGCCGACAATACCCCTAGGCTCGACGTACAGGGTTACATTACAAGATATTTCCCTTGCCGATGCGGCGAGCGAAACGCTATGCGTGTTCAAAGGCAACGCCGAGAAGGCCAATGATGGCGCTGCACTAAACTTTGAGTTACGGCTGAGCGATGAGGAACGACAAAGAAGAAGGAATAGACATTTGGCAGTTGCTGCTGTTGTAAACATTGGCTGGGAGGCAGAAGACGGAGGGAGCGAGTGGATTAGAAGAGGAGATTTTATGAATGAATTTGTTGAGACAGTTCATCACTCAGACGAAACAAATACTATTGACAACTTTATCGTACGCATGCGTCAGGTTTAATTCTTCGAGGGCTCGGTAGAAAAGCTACTGCAGCAAAGAATGCATCACGCTACCTGCAACAACCTCCCCCCAGACGGGAACAGGTCTTGCTGCAGCAGCAGCAGCAGCAATAATAATAATACACGCAGCGCCATTTGCTGCATCAGCAGCAACAGAATGAGCTTTGCAGCGTCGTTTTTTCTAATGCTCTAACGGTGCCATCTATTTGTGGGCTCGGCAGAAGCGGCTGCTGCAGCAGCAGCAGCAGCAGCAGCAGAAGCAGCAAACTATGAAGTAATGAAGCATATGTGCGATTTGTCTCATTTTGAATTTCAGTCATTAGTCATTTGCCTTGCCAGTGGGGGAACACCCACTGACTTTGTTTAAAACTCTTCTCCCTTTTTTAGGGTTTTTATATCCTGAGACATCAAAAACATAATTATATTTATTTTATCTTTTTGCGGAAAGAAGATGCACAAAGAATTATGCTGATATATATTATTCTAAACGTAAATTACATTCTACTAGTTACTAATGTGTGCTATTCTTTCTCATACAATATACCTACTACTAAATAACAAGCATGTAAAATAGTAATAATAATATTATATACGGAGAAAAGTGACAATTGGCGGGGTTCGAACCCGCGACCTCCAGATTAAAAGTCCCCCGCTCTACCAACTGCACTACGAGGGACTTCGCTTTCCGCTTCATTTCTGTTTGTCTTAGAATAATGAATTGCTGTTTATTTTGTTTGTCTTTTGCTGTTGTGCATTACTTCTGAAGAACTTTTCTTTATTATCAATAAATATAATTAACTGCTACTGATGTTGTTGATAATAAAGAAAACATTTTGCAGAAGTATTATTTTCTAGCTGTTCTATGATATTTGTTTAATATCATCAGACTTCACTAACATAAACGGAATAATTACACAACATATTAAATGCATGCAGACTGCATGCATTTTAGCTTTTATAAACAATAACATCTGCAGGGAGCAGCAAAAATAATAAAAGCTGCTTTTTGCTTTTTTATTTTGTCGCTGCTAAAATAAAAAGGAGGGAAGTGATGTGTACGTACTGCAACTCTGTATATCTGTCTTATGTTATATTATGCATTATTTATTAGATTAGTCGTTATAAGGCATACACCAAATAAAGAGACACAGAGCTAGCTGCCTATACACCTGAATCCACTTCCTCCATCTTTAATGCAGCAGCAGCAACAAAAGCAGCAAGCTGAGAAGAAGACAGCAACAACAGAGCGGTTACTGCCGCCGTCTTCATACAAATACCAAACCGCAAGCAGCAGCCAAGCAGCAGCGGCAGCCGAGCAGAAGCAGCAGCTGCTGCAGCAAATGATACTCTTATTTTTGTTTTTGCTTCTAGATATATCTGCGTTCGATGCATCTCTGCCTTCCCGCCTCAGCAGCAGCAGCACAGCACATAAAAAGACAACAGAGGGACTTCACATTTGTAAAGGTTTTAAATAAAGCTCAGATGAACCTGCTGCTGCTGCAGGTAGCGGCAGCAACAGCAACAGCAGCAGCAGCAGCAGCAAACGCGCTGTCAGGACACCTGGCGAGCGCAGCGAAGAGAAAATAAACAAGCAGCAGCAGCAAATGAACGCAGCAAACAGTAAAGGGACCCAACAGTCTGCAAGGAAACAGGGAGATATGTAACTGCTGTTGTTGCCGCTGCACAAGCTGCTGCTGCTGTCGTTGCTGCTGCACCAGCTGCTGCGAATAATGGGCGTCCTGCAACAGCAACTGCTGCTGAGAGCTACTGTAAAAGATGGAGGGGACCTCTAAGACGGTCAACCAACGACTAACTCAATTGCTGCTGCTGCTTCGGCTGCTGCTGCTGCTTTGGTTGCTGATCCTGTTGCTGCTGGTGGTGCTGCTGTTGTTTCTGCTGTCGACGGTGCCGCTACGGGTGCTGCAGTCGGTTGCTGCTGCCTTCCTGTGACGCGAGAACTGGGGCCTGCTGCTGCTGCAGCAGCTGCTGCTGCTGCTGCAGCACAGGGTGGACCTGGCCCTCCTGTGTTTCCAGTCTTTGCTGCGTTTGCTGCTGCTGTTGCTGCAGCCCCTGCAGCCGCTGTTGCTGCTGCTGCTGCAGCTGAGGCAAGACGTGGGGACGGACCCCAGAGATGATCGCCGCGAGCTCTTCGTCAGTCAGCTGAATTGGTGTAGGGCGCCTCGGTATCATTGCAGCAGCAGCAGCAGCAGCAGCGGGCAGCAGCAGCAGACAGCAGCAGCAGCAGATGCAGCAAGCAGAAGTAGAAGATAAAGCGTCTGTCCTGGTTATTTTGTGTACATTAAATCAACAAATGCGAGCTGAAACTCAGTGCTGCAGCAGCAGCAACGGCGGCATTTTTGCTGCTGCTGCTGCTGCTGCTGCTGCTGCTGCTGCTGGTCCAGGGCCCCCCAAGCAGCAGCAGGTCGGCTGCGGCAGCAGCAAACGTTTTCCCCACTTGTTTTTCATTTATACTTTAATTTTATTTATTCATTGCAGACACCGTGTGCAACGGAAGCAGCAAAAGGGACGAACAGCTGCTCCAACTGCTGCATCAGCAGCAACAGCAGCCGCCACAGCAGCAGCAGCAGCAGCAGCTGCAGCGGGGCCTGGCGCCAGGCCTGCACCTGCCGCCTTCTCCTCCCCGCAGCAACACTCCTTCTCGCAGCCACAGGCTCAGCAGCAGCTGCTGCAGCAACAGAAGCACGCCACCCGCAGCAGCAGCTGCAGCAGCAGCAGCAGCAGCAGCAGCAGCGTCAACATCCATAGCTCTACATACCCACCAAAGGCAACAGAACATTTAAAGCAGCAGCAGCAGCAGCCTCCACACAATCAGCGGCAGCAGCTGCTGAGAAGCAGCAGCACCAGCAGCAGCAACTGCAGCATCTGCAGCAGCAGCTGCAGCAGCAGCTGCAGCAGCAGCAGGATTGAAGCCAGAACCTGCAGCTGGAGAGGCCCCTGAAGCGGCCTCGTCGCCAGTCAAGGGACAGATAGCAGCAACAGCAGCAGCTGCAGCAGCAGAATCCAAGCCAGATCTGCCGCCTGCTTACTGCGAAGCAGCAGCAGCAGTAGCAGCAGCAGCAGCAGCAGCAGCAGCAGCAGCAGCAGAGTGTGTGTGTTTATGCTGCGATGGGTCTCGGACAGAGCAGCGAGAGACGGAACAGCCGCCAAGGCTCTCTTTTAATTCGCCCTGTATGCATTATCTCTTTCTTTTATTTTCTTTATCATATATATTATATATATATCTTTATATATATATATCTTTATATATATCTTTATATATATATATAACTCTTTGTCTGTCTCTTTATCTGTTTTACTGTCTCCCTGTGTTGGCACTCCGTGTGTATATTTGTCTCTCTATTTGTCTCTTTGTCTGTCTCTTTATCATTATTCTCTCTGCTGCTGCTGTTGCTGCTGCTGCCGCTGCTGCTGCTGAAGCTGTTGATGCTGTTGCTGTAGCTGCTGCTGCTTTAATTGCTGCTGCTGCTGCTGCTTCTCCTTTGCTGCTGGTATTGCTGAACCTGCTGCTTCTGTGTGTGCGCCGTTGCAGCAACAAGTTGTCTCTCTGCCCAGGGGGGGCCTGGCAGTAAGTGTTTGCTGCTGCTGCTGCTGCTGCTGCTGCTGCTGCTGCTGTTTCCATCGCTGCTCTCACGCTGCTGCGGCTGTCGCAACAGTTGCTGCCTGCAGTTTGCTGCTTTCCTTTCATGTGCTGCTGCTACTGCTGCTGGTGTTGCTGCTGCTGCACTCGAACTGTATGCGCGGCAGCTTCAGCAGCAAATGTAGGGGTATCAGCAGCAGCAGCAGTAGCAGCAGCAGCAGCAGGCGGTTGTTTGCTTGTGGGGTGTTTGCGCAGAGTGTTGTTCGCGTTCCTGGGCAGCAGCAGCAGCAGCAGCAGCAGCTGCCTTTACCTGGTTTGTCAGTACAGAAGACGTTTGTTGTCAAGAACCCGATTAACCTAATCAAGTCTTCACTAGCTGCTAAGCTTGTCAGCCAGTACTCTGCTGCTGCTGCTGCTGCTGCTTTGCTGCTGCCTCTCCTGCTGCTGGTGCTGCTACTGCTTCTGCTGTTGCTGCTGTTTTTGCTGTTGCTGCTGCTGTTTCTGTTGTTGTTGCTGCTGTTACTATGCTGCTGCTGCTGCTCGCAGCAGCATCAACACAGAAACAGCAGCGGAAGCAGTTATGTTGCCTTCATCTGCTGCTGCTGCTGCTGCTGCTGCGGCTGTCTCCTCTTGCTTCTTTTTAACTTTGTTGTCTCTTCGTTTTTGTTGTCTTTTTCTTTTGTTTTATTTCCTTTAATCGGCAGCAGCCTGAAACCCCATCCAGTTAATACCTGCTGCTGCTATTGCATTGCTGCTGCTGCTGCTGCTTTGCTTCTTCTTTGCTGCTGCTGCTGTTGCTGCTTGTTTTGCTGCTTTTTTTGTTGCTTTTTTCTATGTTTGCTTTGTTGCTTTGCCTCTGCTGTGGTTTTGCTGCTTGGTTCCTGCTGCTGCTTCGTTGCTACTTCACTGCTACTGCTGCTTCACCGCTGCTGCTGCTGCTGCTGCTGCTGCTGCTGCTGCTGCTGCAGGTATGTGGGCGTGTGATAATATCTTTTCGCCTTGACTCGCTGGCTGAGGTGGAGGTTCGGCTTTTCTTCTTCCCGAATCCCCAGCAGCATGCACTCAAGTAATCAATCCTGCTGCAGCTCTTGCTGCTGCTGCTCTTGCTGCTGCTGCTCTTGCTCCTGCTGCCCTTGCTGCTTCTGCACTTGCTGCTGCTGCACTTGCTGCTGCTGCTGTTGCTGCGACCGCTGCTGCTTCTGCTGCTGCACGTACTGCTGCTGCAGTTGCTGCGGTTGCTGGTGCAGTTGCGGACTGCTGCGGTTGCTGCTGCTGCTGCTGCTGCTGCTTCTTTTGTTTTGTTCCCGCCGTTGCTGTTGTCGTTCTTGCTGTTCCTTCTGCTGTTGGTAGTGCCGCTGCAGCTGCTGCAGTGGCTGCTGCTGCTGCTGTGCGTGTGCCCGCTGTAGCTGCTACTGCGGGTGCTATTGCTGTTGCTGTTGCTGCTGCTGCTGCTTTTTGCGGTGTATGTGCAGCGGCGAGCCTTCATGCCTTTTTGCTTCTTCACCCAGAAGATTTGGTGTGGGGCTGCAGCAAGTGTTTGAAGCCTCTACAGACGGTCCGGTGCTGCTGCTGCTGCTGCTGTTGCTGCTGCTGTTGCTGCTGCTGCTATTGCTGTCGCTGCTACGCCTGTTGCTGTGGCTCCCGCTGCTGGTGCGTAGGGGCTGTGCTTGTTGCTCTGCGTTGGTGCTTGCTGCTGCTGCTGCTGCTGCTTCTGTTTGCTGCGGAGTGTCGCTGTGGCGGTGTTTGTCTTTGCCTGGCATCAACACAAGCGCACGACTCTGCTGCTTCTGCTGTTGCTGCTGCTGCTGCTGTTGCTGCTGCTGCATTGCTTCGACTGGTGCGTTTTGCTGCTGCAGATTCCCCAACTGCTGCTGCTTGCATCGAGGCTTTAAAGCAAAAAGGCGGAGCAAATCAGCAGCAAACAGATGCATGCGACCTGCTCATACAGCTCGTAAGCTGCTGCTGCTGCTGCTGCTGTTACTGCTGCTGCCGCTGCTGCTGCTGCTTCCGGTGGAGCTGCTACTGCTGGTGCTGCGACTGGCTCTGCTGAAACTGCTGCTGCTTCGTCTGGGGCTGTTGCTGCTAGTACTGGCGCTGTTGCTGCTGCTGCTGCTGCTACTGCAGAGGTTGCTGCTGCTGTTTGTGCGGCTTTGCAGCGCGTTGTCCCCCCTGAGGGGACGCCTGAAACACCTGCTGCTCCGCCTGCAGCAGCAGCAGCACCAGCAGCACCAGCAACAGAAGCAGCAGCACCAGCTGCACCAGGAGCAGCAGCACCAGCAGCAGGAGGAGCAGCACCAGTTGCAGGAGGAGGAGAAGGAGCAGCAGCAGCAGCGCCAGCAGCAACAGCAGCAGCAGAGGGGGTTCGGCAGCAGCTGACTTACGTAGCCTTTGTGCTACAGGAGACAGCAGCAGCAGCAGCAGCAGAAGCAGAAGCAGAAGCAGCAGAGGCAGAAGCACATGACGCTGGAGCTTTGAAGGAGGAAGACAAAGTTGTCTCCCTCCGTCACAGCAGCAGCAGCATAACAGCAGCAGCAGCAGCTGCTGCTGCTGCTGCTGCTGAGCAGGACCCAGCAGCTTCTGTTTGGCGTTTGTGCGTCCTGAAGCAAAAAGTTGAGTTGGGATCTCGTTCATTTGAGGTTCAGGTATGCTGCTGCTGCTGCTGCTGCTGCTGCTGCTTCTGCTGCTGCTGTTTCTGCTGCTGCTTCTGCTCCTGCTACTGCTGCCTCTCCTCCTCTTACTGCTGGTGCTGCTGCTTCTGCTGCTGCTGCAACTTCTGTCGCTGCTGGTACTGGTGCTTCTGCTGCTGGTGCTACTGGTGCTTCTGCTGGTGCTGCTACTGGTGCTGGTGCTGCTGCTGCTGCTGCTGCTGCTGCTGCATGCAGGAAATATTTGGGATAGACGGGGGCGCGGGCTTTGGGCGGCAGCGGCAGAAATCCATCGAGTGCAACAACGGAGCAGCAGCAGCAACAGATGCAGCTGCAGCAGGAGCAGCAAATGCACATCCTGTTCGTCTCAATTCAAACGAGGAGAACCTCTCCGGCAGGTCCGATGCTGTTCTGCTGCTGCTGCTGCTGCTGCTGGTGCTGCTGCTAGTGGTGCTGCTACTGCTTCTGCTGCTGCTACTGCTTTTGCTGCTTTTGCTGCTGTTGTTGATTGCTGCTGGTGATAGTATTGAAGCAGCTAGAGCACTCCCTAGGTGTTGCTGGTGCTCTCTATTTGGCAGTTTGCTGCTGTTGCTGCTAACTCAGCAGCAGCAGCAGCAGCAGCAAGAAGAGCAGCAGCAGCAACAGCAGTAGCAGTAACAGCATCAGCAACAGAAGCATCAGCATCAGCAGTAGTAACCGTAGCAGCAACAGCAGCAACAGCAGCAGCAACAGCAGCAACAGCAGCAGTAACAGCAGCAGCAGCAGCAGCAGCAGCAGGGTGCGGATTGTGTGTTGCTGCGCAGAGAATGTGTGATTTGTTTGGCTGAGGAAAGGACAACCGCAGTTCTTCCCTGTCGGCATATGTGTCTTTGCAATGAAGTAAGCTGCTGCTGCTGCTGCTGCTGCTGCTGCTGCTGCTGCTGCTGCTGCTGCTGCGTCTGCTGCGGCTGCGACGTCACCTCCTGCTGCTTCTGCTGTGGGTGCTGTCTTTCTTTTTTTGCTGCTGCTGCTGCTGGTGTGTCTTCTTTCTTTCTTGCTGCTGTTGCTGCTGTCTCTATCTCTTTCTTCTGAGGTAGCAGCACTATAACCCTAAACCCGAAACCCTAAACCCTAAACCCTCGCTCAAGCTTGTATGTTTCTTTTTTCTGCTGCAGTGCGCAAGTATTATGAGGCTGCAGACAAACAAATGCCCTATTTGTAGACAAGGCAAGTTGCTGCTGCTGCTGCTGCTGCTGTTGCTGGGGTTGCAGCTGCCCCGGCAGCTTTTGCTGCTGCTGCTCAAGTACAAAGCCCTAGAGGGCTGCTTCCGATGCTGCTGCTGCTGTTGCTGCTGCTGTGTCTGCTGCAGTCGTGCGGTCTCTGCTGCAAATTTCAGTGGGGAATGGAGAAGCAGCTCCCTCTTAACTCTAAGAAGCGCCGTGCTGCTGCAGCAGCAGCCTGTGCTGCTGCTGCTGAAGCCCGTGCTGCTGCTGCTGCAGCCCGTGCTGCTGCGCCAGTTGCTGCGGCGCTTCTTTTTGCTGCGGCGCCCGTTGGTGCTGCTGCAGCAGATTCCCAAGTTTAGCAGCAGAAGTAGCAGCTACTGCAGCCGCTGCTGCTGCTGCTGCTGCTGCAGCCGCTGCTGCTGCAGACACAAGTTTTTTAGGGAGGAATGAATATCTTCTCGAGAACATAAATTTGTCACTTAAAGCGGCAGCAGCAGCAGCAGCAGAAACTGCTGCTGCTGCTGCTGCTGCGACAACACCTAACATTGTCTGCGGAAACAGTGCAATCAGCAGCAGCACTAGCACCAGCAGCAGCAGCAGCAGCACAACTAGTAGCAAGACCTGTGAGGGCACGGCCGTAGCAGCCCCAGCATCGCCACTAGCAGCAACAGCAACATCAGCAACAAGAGCAGCAGCAGCAACACCAGCACGAGCAGCAGCAGCAGCAAGAAAAGAGATACAGTAGAAGGGCTAACAAATGAAGTTATGCATTTTAATAAAATGACAAACAGCTGCAGCAACTCTGCACGAAAGCAGAGATGTTTCTTCAGGTGTACAGACACCCCAGAGGCTGCAGCAGCTCATATCGTTTAGGTTCAACGTTTGCTGCAGCAGATGCAGCAGCAGTGCTGCTGCTGTTGCTGCTGCTGCATTGCCGCCATACGCACAGGCGACGACAGCAGCAGCAGCAGCTGCAGCAGCACACCTTCTGCTTCACTGAGCAGAAGGAGCAGCAGCACCAGCAAGTGATGGTGCTGCTGCTGCAAGCAGTACTAAACCTCTGACTCTTTAGGAGAGGCCTCAGACTCGGGGTGGAGGGGGAGGGCTCGCCCCTGCTGCTGCAGCTGCTGCTGCAGCTGTTGCTGCTGCTGTTGCTGCTGCTGCTGCAGCTGTGTGGGGCTAGGCTTGCTTCTGTCGCAGCGACGCATGCCGTTCAGTGCAACATGCAGCAGCCTCATTTGACCTTTATTCGCGCTGCTGCTGCTGCTGCTGCTTAGACGGGAAGTGCTGTTTCTGGAGGGCCTGCTGCTGCCGCTTCTGCTGCTGCTGCTGCTGCTGCGCCCGTTGCTGTTGTTGCTGTTGCTGTATGGGCTGCTGCAACTCCACCTGCTGCCTTCTTCGCTTGGGTTCAGCAGGAGGCGTGTCATAGTCTGCCCTGCTGCAGCTGTTGGCGCTGCTGCTGCTGCTGCTGCTGCTGCTGCTGCATCAGGAGCAGCACCTACGGCAGAATGGCTGCTACGCGTCTGGTTACCATTGCTGCTGCTGCTGCTGCTGCTGCTGCTGCCTTGGACACTGGTGTTAGTGCGTTCTCCCTTCGAGGTGTCTCTCTTACATCCCGCTGTATCTGCAGCAACAGCAGCAGCAGCAGATGGTGTTGCTGCTGCTGTTGCTGCTGCTGCTGTATGCTCTGGTCTTGGAGACACACCTCCCGAGTCCGAAGGAGCAGCAGAAGCTGGTGGTGCTGCTGCTGGCGATGGCGCAGGCGACTCTGCTGCTGTTCCTGCTGCAGCTGTCGTTGCTGCTGGTGATGCTGCTGCTGCAGCAGCAGCAGCAGTGCTACGACTGAAAGCACGCCACTGGACCTGCTCCACAAGCCACTGTCGTTGCTGCAGCATGTCTCGGTCCCTGCTGCTGTTGGTGCTGCTGCTACTACTGCTGGTGCGGGCTTCTTCCTTCTTAAGCGTTGCTGCTGCTGCTGCTGCTGCTGCTGCTCGTTGTGCAGCAGCAGCTTCTCTGACTTCTTCATTAGTAGGCGCAGCAGCTGCAGGAGCGGAGGCAGCAAACAGAGGCCCTGCAGTGTTGCTGCTGCCATTACTTGTGCTGCTGGTGCTGCTTGCAGCAGCAGCAGAAGCAGTTGATGCTGCTTCCCCTCCAGCAGCAGCAGCAGCAGCAGCAGCTGGACCCTGCAGCAGCTCCTGCCGCTGGCGGCGCAACGCCCCAGGCACATACAGCTGCTTCTCTGCTCTATGCTTTAAGGGAATGCGGTCTCTAGGCTGTCTCCTCCTTGCTGCTGCTGCTGCTGCTGCTGTTGCTGCTGCTGCCTCTGCTGCTGCAGCCGGCTCGCCGTCTGCAGCAGGCGTAGAAGTAGCAGGAGCAGCAGCTGCAGCGGTTGAGGCGTGCGGCGGCACTGAGGCGTCGCTTGAGCAACTGCTGCCTGCTGCTGCTGGAGCAGCAAAGCTGCTTCTTTTGCTGCTGCGGCTGCTGCAGCTTCCGGTGCTGTTGCTGCCGTTGATGCTGCTTTGCACGGAGGAATCTGCTGCAGCAGCAGCATCAGCCGTAGCAGCAGCAGCGCCGGCAGGAGGAGCAGGAACCTCCTGATGTTCCTGCTGCCGCTGCTGTTGCTGCTGCTGCTGTTGCTCTTGCTGCTGTTGCTGCTGTTGCTGCGGGGCATAGTAACCACCATCAGACATCTCCTCCACGCTGTCACACCAGCGGCGTGATGGCGCCTGCTGCTGTTGCTGCTGTTGCTGCTGCGGCTGCGGCTGCTGCTGCTGCTGCTGCTGCTGGCCACGCTGAGGCCTGCTCCGGCTGTTTGCGTGCCCCGCTAAGTTGCTGTTGCTGCTGTTGCTGCTGCTGTTGCTACTTCTGTTGCTGCTTCTGTTGCTGCTGTTTCTGCTGTAGCTGTAGAGGCTGCTGCGTCTCTCTGTAACGGGCGGATCGATGGAGATGAAGTCTTCGTCTCCCTGCAGCAGCACCTGCTGCTGCTGCTTGTGCTGCTGCTGCTGCTGCTGTTGCTGCTGCTGCTGCAGGCCTAGTGCAGCTGGGGTGCTCCCTATGCATGCAGCTCGGCTGCTGCTGCTGCTGCCGCATATGGCGCTGCTCTCTTCGAATCTGCTGTTGTTGCTGCTGCCGTTGTAGCTGCTGCTGCTGTTACTGCTGCTGTTGCTGTCTATGGAGCGAGGCGGTCGGTAGAGTTGCTGCTGCTGCTGCCCTTGCTGCTGTTGATGCTGAGGCTGGTGGTAGTGCTGCAATTGCAGCATTACCTGTTGCTGCTGCTGCTGCGGCTGCTGCTGCTGCTGCTGCTGCTGCTCCTGATCAGTCCTGTGTGGCTGATCTTGCTGGTGCTGCCTTGGCTTCAGCTGCTGCTGCTGCGGCTGCTGCTGCAGCTGCTGTTGCTGCTGCGGCGGCGGCGGCTGCGTGTATGGTGGGAGCTGCTGGGGGAATCTTTGTTGCTGCTGGTGCTGCTGCATGAGGATGTGCTGCTGCTGCGTGTGCTGCTGCTGCTGCTGCTGCAGGCGGGGTTGCTGCGGCATGCCTATGAGGCGCTGCTGCATCTGCAGCAGCTGCTGCTGCATCTGCTGCACCTGCTGCATGAAGGGAGGCACCAGCAGCTGCTGCGGAGACAGAGAAGACAGCTGGTGCTGCGCAGCAAAAGAGTTAAGAACAGATAAAACACTTTGGGGTGTAGCTGCAGCACGGGACAGGCCCGATGCATGCAGTCTTGCTGCAGCAGCTGCTGCTGCCTGCTGCTGCACCAGGAGCTGTTGCTGCTGCTGCGCTGCCAGGTGTTGCTGCTGCAGCAGCATACCCATACAGCTGCTGCTCTGCGCTGCAGCAGCAGCAGCAGCAAACGCTGCTTCACACCTTTCCTCAGCAGCAATCAAAGCAGTAACAGCAGCAAGGGCCTTCTGTCTCTGCTCCGCATCTAGCGGCTGTCTGAGATTGCTGCTGGCTGCAGCAGCAGCAGCAATAGCAGCAGCAGCAGGATCCACGGGTACGGGCGCAGGAGGGAAAGGGCTGTTGCTGCAGCAGCAGCAGCGATGCAGCGCAGCATACACCGTCTGTTCAATGCTCCTCACAAGATCAGCAGCAGCAGATAACCCATTATAGTTGCAGTATCTGCACCGCTTGACGAGGGGCTGCAGAGGCACCCTTTGCTGCAGGTACTGCTGCTGCTGCTGCTGTTGTTGTTGCTGTTGCTGCGGCTGCTGCTGTGGCTGTTGCTGCTGCTGCGGGTGCATGTGGGTGGCGGGTAGATGTTGGAGTTGCTGCTGAAGCTTGAGTTGCTGCTGCAGGAGCATCTGCTGCTGCTGTTGCTGCTGCAGCAGCTGCTGCTGCTGCTGCTGCTCATACAGCTGCTGCGCTCTTGCATACCACCAAGGCGCTGTAGCAGCAATGCGCTGAAGTGTACGCAGCCGAGCATACTCTGTAGAAGACAGCAAGAAGGGGCCGCCGTTGATGCAGTCTCTGCTCCACTCAGCAGCAAGAGAAGCTGGCAGCAGGTGCAGCAGCGGCTGCAGCAGCTGCTGGTGCAGCAGGTGCAGCTGCTGCTGCAGCTGCTGCTGCGGCCGCAGCACCGCTAATCTTGTAACAAAATTACACGGGCAAAATAAAACATTTGTTTTGTCTCGCAGCACAACTGGAAGCAGCAAGGCTGCTCCTCTTTTGCTGCAGTCAAACAGCTGGCTGCAGTTATCATCTGCTGCTGCTGCTGCTGCTGCGCTGCAGCGGCTGCTGGTAAGTTCTGCTTCCTGCTCCTCATATACCTGCGCCAGCTGTGCATGCGCAGCACAAGAACACCGACAACATTGCTGCTGCATTTGTTGCTGCTGCTGCATTTGTTGCTGCTGCTGCATTTGTTGCTGGTGAATGACATCTGGAGATTGCTGCAGATCGTGTGTTTCTGGTGCAGCATTGCATGTGCTGCTGCTGCTGCTGCTGCTGCTGCAGTTGCTGCACCCTTCACTGCCGGTTCCGCAGCAGCAGCTGCTACCGCCGCTGCTACCGCTGCTACCGCTGCTACCGCTGCTGCTGCTGCAGCAGCAGGGAGACTGCAAGGCTCGGCGTATCGTCTGCAGCGGCAGCAGCAAAAACAAATCTCCGTGTACTGTAGTTCTAACATCTCTTCTTGACAGAAATTCGGTCGACCACCAGCCGCCTTCCTGGCAGCAGCGGTGCGAGCGCAGCAGCAGCAAATGCCCTTCAAGTGCAGCAACAAGAAAAGTGCTGCCTTCCTTGCCTACTGGTGATACATACTCTAACTCTAATGCAACGCTTCCTCCTGCTGCTGCTGCTGCTGCTCCTCCTGCTGCTGTTGCTGCTGCTGCTGCTCCGCTCACGCATTGTGATGCTGATGATCCGCTTGAGGCTGCTGCTTCTGCTCCTGCTGCTGCTGCTGCTCCTTCCTTTGCTTCTGCTCCTTCAGAAGAAGAGCAGGCTTCGCCGCTCCGACAGCCGCCGTATGAACCTGTTGCAGCAGCAGACGCATCCAAAGCTCCTGCTGCTGCTGCTGCTGCTGCTGCTGCTGCTGCTGCTGCTGCTGCTGCTGCTGCTGCTGCTGCGGTCGTGCCTCCGCTTCCTGTTTCGGTTGAGCCGCTGCTGCTGCAACTGCTGCTGCTGCTGCTACTGCTGTCGCTATAGGACGAAGCCCCCCAAGCAGACGGCGGCGAGGCCGGTCCCTCCCGTTGCTGCTGTTGCTGCTGTTGCTGCTGCTGCTGCTGCTGCATCTGCATCTGCAGCAGCTGCTGCTGCGGTACTGGCGGCTGCGGCGGCTGCTGCAGCACAGGCAGCAAATAGCGATCATCCTGTATCTCTTCGAATATAGCAGCAACTCCAAGCAGCAAATCTCTTCGGATGCTGTGAAGTTCTTGCTGCAGCTCCTGGGGCGCCATAGGGAGTGCAGGGAGTTTGCTGGCAGCAGCAGCAGCGGCAGCAGCAGCAGCTGCTGCTGCTGCTGCTGATGGGACCTGTTGCTGAGGCATGCCCGCTGGAGTGCTGCTGCGGGTGCGTCTTTCCTGCAGCAGCAGCAGCTGCTGCTGCAGCCGCAGCTGCAGCTGCTGACTCACACTGTGAGAATGAAACAGCTGCTGCAGCAAAGAGAAGCGAAACAAAGCTTTAATATAGCTGTCTAATAAATAGTTGCTGCGGCATAATTCGTAACGATAAACAAGCCAGGTGCCGCTGCTGACACGCGCAGCCATATCTATTGTGGGGTCCCCTCCAGCAACACCTGCTGCTGCTGCTGCTGCTGCTGCTGCTGCTGCTGGAGATACACCCGGAGGACACCCGTATGCTTGCAAAGCTGCAGCAACAGCTGGAGGACTGCCACCAGATCCGACTCCCCCCGCTGCTGCTGCACCTGCTGCTCCAGCTGCTGCTGCTGCACCTGCTGCAGCGTCAGCAGGAAGCAACAGCTCCTGTAGCGCACCACTCCCTGCTGCTCTTCCTGACAGCTGCAGCTGCTGCTGCTGCTGTCTTTGTAGGAATGCCTTGGCGGATTCGGCGGCTGCCGTTGCCTGCGTGTTCCCAGCAGCAGCAAAAGTAGAAGCACGCGGGGAATCAAAAACAGATAAGAGAGACTCCCAGACACCGCCGTGCCCGTAGGCGGAGAGTATTTTTGCTGCTGTCTCCTGCATGTTCTTGGGGGCCCCTGAAACGAGTTGCTGCTGCAGCAGCGCAGCAGCAGCAGCAGAAGCAGCAGCACCACCGGAACCCGGAACACCCCCTCCTGCTGCTCCTGTTGTGTCTCCCGCTGCTGCGCCTGCTGCCGGTGGTGAGTCTGCTGCAGCACCCACGCCGCCGCCAGCAGCAGCAGCAGCAGCAGATGCAGCAGCAGCAGATGCAGCAGCAGGACTAGCAACAATGAAAAGGGTTTGGCTTAAGCCTGCTCGCGAGCGCAGCGCCCTAAAAAACCGCAGCAAAGACAGCAGCAGCGGGTGCAGCGCAGCAAGCGCAGGCTCTGGTATCCCTAGCAGCTGCGTCAGCAGCGTCTTTGGGCCGTCTGCTGCTGCTGCCGCTGCTGCCGCTGCGGCTGCTGCTGTTGCCGTTGCTGGCGCTGGAGATGGAGTCGCCAGTGCTGTCGTTGCTGCAGCAGCAGCTGCCGCTGCGTCTCCCTTGAAGCCTGCAGCAGCGTTAGTATGTGGATGTTGATTGTGTTGTTGCTGCAGCACATTTCTACCGCTTGCACCTCCAGCATTTGCTGCGTTGTTGTTGCCGTTGCTGGTGGTGGTGGTCGCGCTGCTGGCGCCACCGCTGCTGCTGCTGCTGCTGCTGCTGCTGTTGCTGTTGCTGCTGGTGTTTGCTGCTGAAGCCCTGCAAAGAAATGCAACAAGGATCATCCAGACAATCGAAGGCAGACCCCCTTCCTTCATTGTAGGGAGGCGACGATTGCGTGCCCACACCTTCAGCAAACGCATCAGAGGCCTGAGGTGCGGCTGCTGCTGCAGCAGCAGGCCAAAGAATTCACTGTGCCAGACGCTGTTGCTTGTGTTTACAGATACATCGCAGACGACTGATCCGCCGGGTGTACGCAGAGTTAATATAGGCACCCTAGCACTCTCTACTAGCTGCACACGAGCCAGCAGCAGCGGCCATTCACTCCGCTGCTGCTGCTGCTGCTGCTGCTGCTGCTGCTGGTGCTGCTGGTGCTGTTGGTGCTGCTGGTGCTGCTGATGGTGTGGGTGGTGAGGGGGAGGATTAGGAGAGTCTGTTGCTGCTGCTGTTGCTGCTGCTGCTGCTAAGAGTTGTTTCTGTACATCTTCAATTGTGCTGCGTAGGTGCTGCAGCACCCCCACAGCATCAGCAGCAAACCCTCGTGTCAGCAGCACAACGTCCAGGTCGCTCCCTGCTGCATCAACATCATATGCTGTGCTGCCAGCTAAATGAAGAGAAGCCCCTCCGCCTAAAACATATGAGACGAAATGAGCAAGGGTGTTATAAAGCATGCGTTTCTCTTGTCGGGATGCTGCTGTAGGGGTTACTTGCTGCAGCAGCTGCTGCAGCAAATGCTCCGATAGCAGCAGCAAACGGCTTATCTGCCCGCTGCTGCTTGAAGGCACCACAACACCACCACCCCCTCCTCCTGCACCTGCTGCTCCTGCTGCTGCTGCTGCTGCTGCCGCTGCTGCTGCTGCTGTTGTTACTCCTGCTGCTCCTGCTGCTCCTGTCGCTGCTGCTGCTCCTGCTGCTGCTGCTTCACACCCTCCAACCCCAGAAGCAGCAACACCCACAGACCGGTCTTCCTGCTGCTGTGGGGGAGGCGCATGCAGATGCTGCCCCGAGGCTGCTGCTGCTGCAGCAGCAGCTGCTGCTGCTGCTTCAGCTGCTGCTGAGGCGCCAACTGCACCCTCAGGTAATGAGCAAACGAGCGCGGGGACGCCGCTGCTGCTACTGCTGCCAATGCTGCTGCTGCTGTTGCTGCTGCTGCTGTTGCTGCTTCCGGTTGCGAGTCCTTGCTCCTGCTGCATGTGGTGCTGCAGCAAGAACTGCTGCTGCGGATGGTGCTGCTGTTGCACATCCAGCTGCGGCAGCTGCTTCAGCTGCATCTGGCGTTGGAACTGCTGCAACTGCTGTTGCTGCAACTGCTGTTGCTGCAGCTGCTGCTGCAGCTGCTGCTGCATATGCTGCTGCATCTGCTGCTGCTGCATCAGCTGCTGCTGCTGCTGATACAGCTGGATAGACGCCTCAGGCGAACCCCGAAGAACTCCCCCAAGTGCTGCAGGGTGTTCTGCTGCAGCAGCGGCAGCAGCAGCTGCTGCAGCTGCTGCTGCAGCAGCAGCGGGGGGCAGCAGCACCTGCTGCTGCGGTTGTCGAAGCTGCTGCACAGAGCCACGTCCTCGCTGCTGCTGCTGCTGTTGTTGCTGCTGATGCTGCTGATGCTGCTGATGCTGCGGCTGCTGTAGCGGCTGCTGCTGCTGTAGCTGTTGCTGATGCTGTAGCTGCTGCTGCTGATGATGCTGATGGTGCTGATGCTGTTGCAGCTGCTGGTGTTGTTGCAGCTGCTGGTGCTGCTGTAGCTGCTGCTGCTGCTGCTGCTGCTGTGGGATATCGGCGCAGTGGCTGCTCTCAGTGCTGCTGCAGCGGCCGCGGGGAGAACGCAGGGACCCGTGCTGCTGCAGCAGCAGTAGCTGCTGCTGCTGCTGCTGCTGCTGCTGTTGCTGTTGCTGCTGCTGCTTCCCGTTTTGTTCTTGCCATCTCTGCCCTCTCTTACTGTGCTGCTGCTGCTGCTGCTGCTGCATCTGCTGTCGCTCTGCTAACGACGATAGGAGGATAGCGCGCAGCTGCTGTTGTGTGCTGCTGATGCGGAATGGCTTCTGCTGCTGCTGCTGCTGCTGCTGCTCCTGCTCCTGTTGCTGCAGCTGCTGCTGCTGCGGCGCCAGTGACTGCTGCGGTTGCTGCGGCGGCTGCTGCAGCTCGGACTGCTGTTGCTCTTGCTGCTGCTGTTGCTGTTGCTCCAGCTGCTGCTGCTGCTGCTGCTGCGCCAAAGAGATGAGACTACCCCCTGTGTGCCGCTGCCGGTCGCTTGCGTTGCAGTCGCTTGCGCTGCTGCTGCTGCTGCTGCTGCTCCTGCTGCTGCTGCTGCAGTCCCCAACAGAACATGCAGTGCTGTCCTTCGCATCCGCAGCTGCTGCCGCTGCTTCCGTTCCTGCTGCTGCTGTTTCTCCTGCTGCTGCTGCCGCAGCTGGTGCAGCAGAACTTGCAGCATTCACACAGGTGACGTCCAAACTTGGTGCTGCTGCTGCCGCGTTGTCTGTTGCTGCTGCGTTATCTGCTGCTTGTACGTCATCTGCCGCTGCTGGTTGTGCGCTATCTGCTGCCGCTGTTGCAGTGTTATCTGTTGCTGCTGCTGCTGTTGGAGTCTCTGCTGGTGCTGCTACGGCTGCTGCACTATCTGCTGCTGCTGCTGCACCATCTGCTGCTGCCGGTAATGCGTCTTCCGCTGCTGTTGAGTTTTCTGAAGCTTCTGCTGGTGGGTTATCTGCTGTTGCTGCTGCGTTATCTGCTGCTGCTGCTGCTGCTGTGCCTGACGCAGCAGCAGCAGGAGTAGCAGCAACCGCAACAGCAGCAGTTGGGCCCTCCACCAACGCAGTTGCTCCGTCTGCATCAGGCTGCTGCTGCTGCTGCTGTTGCGCCTGCTGTAACTTGCTGCTTTTTGTGCTGCTCCCAGGGCTGGCGCTCGCCTGGCACCTGCTGCTGCTCCTGCTGCTTCTGCTGCTGCTGCTTCTGCTGCGCCGGCGAGGCAGCGGCAGTGTAGCAGCAGCTGCTGCTGCAGGTGTTTCAGCTGGAGCTATTGCACCTTCTGCAGGTGCTGCTGCTGCTGCTGCTGCCCCAGGGCTTTCTGATGCAGCAGCAGCAGTACTTGCTACTGCTTGACTTGCTGCCTGGCTTGAGGCTGTTGCTTCTACCGGAATTGCTGCTGCAGCAGCAGCAGCAAGCGATGAACCTGTAGCTGCGGCTGCAGCTTCTACTGGAGTTGCTGCTGGTGCTGCTGGTGTTGCACCAAACTCCTCTGCTGCTGCAGTTGCTGTGGAGGCAGCAGCAGCTGCAGGAGCAGCAGCTGCAGCAGCAAGAGAATCTGCTGCTTCATTGGCTGAGCTGTCTACTCTTGGAGGAAGAAGACGCTGCTGCAGATCGTCAGCAGCAGCAGCTGCTGCTGTTGCTGCTACAGGTGTTCCTGCTGCTGCTGCTGCTACAGGCGTCCCTGCTGCTGGTACTGCAGGCATTCCTGCTGCAGGCGCTTCGACTGTTGGTGCGGGTGCTGCTGCTGCTGCTGCTGCTGCTGCACCCGACGGTGGTGAGGCAGCAGCTGCCGCCCCCAAACAAACTGAAGGAAGCGGTTCTCCTGCAAACCCCTCCCCACACTCCCTCCTTGCTGCTGCTGTTGCTGCTGCTGCTGCTGCTGCTGTGACTTTCGCTGCTGCAGCTGCTGCAGCTGGCAAGGAGTAGGCGGCGCAGTTGCCGTTGTGCGGTGTTGCAGCTGCAACGCTTGCTGCTGCTGCTGCTGTTGCTGCTGCTCCCGCTGCTGATGCTACTGCTGCACCATCGGGAACCTCATGCTGCTGCTGCCCCTGTGGGCCTTGCAGCGGCGACCGCAGCAGCAGCAGCTGATGCTGCTGCTGCTGCTGCGGCTGCTGCAGCTGCTGCACTTCATCGGCTTGTGGGGCGGCTCCACATACACCTGATTGTGCTGCTGCTGCTTCCCCCTCAAAAGAAATAGAGGCTGCTGAATGATCTACATGCATGGCTAGGCCTCTTGCTGCTGCTGCAGCAGCTGCAGCTACTGCTGCTGCTGCTGCAGCTGTTTCTGCTGCTAGGCAAGTCAGCACACGGCCGCTGTTGCTGTTGCTGCTGCTGCTGCTGTAAGCCACTGCAGCAATATGTGCTGCTGTCCTTATAAGCTAAACACGCATACACCTCACTGCTGCAGGTCGCAGGATGGGCGGTTGGTCGCCCCCCTGCTGCTGCTGCTGCTGTTGCTGTTGCTGTTGCTGCTGCTGCTGCGGCGGAGGGCTTAAGTGCTATCTCACCAGCGGTTGTTGCTGCTGCTGCAGAGGACACCTCCCGCTGCAGTATAAGACTTGTGCAGGAGATAGCGCATGCGTTTTGGAGGGCAGCAGCAGCAGCAGCAGCAGCAGCAGCACCAGTGTTGCACGCCGCAGTTTTACTGCGGCTTGCTGCTGCTGCCTCCTGTGGGGAGGCTAAAAAGGAGAATGCAGCAACAGCTGCTGCTGCTGCTGCAGAAGGTGTGCAGGAGAAAGCTCCAGCAGTAGCTGCTGCTTGTGCTGCTGCCTGCGCGCAGCAGCAGCAGCAGCAGCAGCAGCAGCAACACGAGGAAGGCTGCTCCTGTGCTGCTGCAGCTAAACAAGAAGATTAGCAAGAAACGATATCTTCGCTGCATACAAAATAACCCTTGCCTTTTCTAGGAGGCGCCGCTACTGCTGCTGCTGCTGCGGCTACTGGCAGCTGCTGCAGCAGCCGCAGCAGCAGCAGCAGCAGCAGCAGCACGCTGCTGCAGGTCTTCTGCGGTTCTACGAAGCAACCACACTTTTTAAACTTTTCTTAGCCATTATATCCTTAGTAAAAATTTCTTAGCAGCTTTTGCTGCTTTGAGACGTATTGCTGCTACTTCATTTCTAACTGCAGCAGCAGCAGCAGCAGCTGCTGCTGCTGCTGCTGTCGCTAGGGCTGTTTTAGCTGCTGTTCTCCTCTCTACGTTGTTGCTTCCCAGAGGCTGAAGGCAATCTGCTATTGCTGCAGTGTGTGCTGCTGTTTCTGTTGCTGCTCTGTACTAGCATGTTCTATAGCTGCAGTTACTGCTGCTGCTGCTGTTGCTGCTGCTGCTGCTGCTGCCCCGCATGCACAGTTCCGGATGTGTGTGATTGCTGGAGCAGCAAATTATTGTATAGGCTGTTCTGCTGCAGCACAAATGATTCGTAGACAGCAGCAGCAGCAGCAAGACAACCACCAGCAGCAGCATCCCGCCGCAGCAACACGCTGCTGCAACAGGCGGCTGCAGGCAGCAGCAGCAGCGCGCTGAAGTAGCTGCAGCAGCTGTTGCAGCACGGCCCTCTCCAGTGTGGCTGAGGTGTACGTACACCTGATGGATTGTTTTTGTGCATGCAGAGCACTGCTGCTGCTCCCCACACAGGCCTAGTAGCCTAGTTAGCTGCAGCAGCAGTAGCGCTGCTGCCAAATGCAGCAGCAGCAGCAACAGCAGATCCGCTGGAGATAGCAGCAACGGGTTCAATGCTAGCTGTAGCAGCAAACAGTAGCTTCGGTAGCTGCCGTAGCAGCAGCAACAGCACCTCTAGTAGATGCAGCAGCAGCAACAGCACCTCTAGTAGATGCAGCAGCAGCATTCATCTATCGGGGCTCTGCAGCTCCCAGTAAAGCTTGCTAAACCCTAAACCCTAGCTAGACCCTAAACCCTAGCTAGACCCTAAACCCTCGCTAAACCCTAAACCCTCGCTAAACCCTCTAGCAAAACGCACAGCAGTCTGTTATTCGCGTTGCTGCAGTCTTTAAGAGAGCGACAACACTGAAAGATGTGCCGCCTCATGCTGCTGCTACTACTGCTGTTGCTGCTGCAGCTGTCGGTGCTGCTGCTGCAGCTGCAGCAGCAGCAGCAGCAGCAGATATTTGAAGCGAAGCTTCACATTCCGAGCTTCGTACGTCTCCAATGCCTCCTCTTGCTGTTGTACCTGCAGCAGCAGCAGCAGCAGGAGTAACAACACGCACCATAAGTGATCGTACAGCTGCTGCTGTTGCTGCTGCTGCTGCTGCTGTTGCTGCTGCTGCTGCTGCTTACTTGATCTTGCAATCTGTCTTCATCCTAACCCAATGGGGGATTTGGCGGTTTTGCTTCTGCTTCTTCCCCAGCCTCTTCTTCAGATTCAAACCCTTAATCGAACCCTGCAGCAGCAGCAGCAGCAGCAGCAGCAACAGCAGCAGCAGCAGCGCATGCAGTGGATACTGATAGCCCTCCCCACGCAAACAACAGAGCAGCAGCAGCAGAAGCAGCAGAGTATATCGCACAGCTTCCAATGCAGCACAAAAAATGAAACGAGTAAAGGTTTTCTCTGCGGCTGCTGCTGCTCCTGCTGCTATCTGCCGCTGCAGCAGCAGCAGCAGCAGCTGCTGCTGCTGCTCCTGCGCTTGCTGCTGCCTCAACGGAAGATGCAACAAATAAACCAAAGATGATTCAAAGAGCCTTCAAATGCCTTGGAGGGAATTATGTACCCTCATCAGAGCCTGCTGCTGCTGCTGCTGCTGCTGCTGCTGCCGCTGCTGCTGCTGCTGCTGGGCCGTTCACACCCGCCATAGCAGCAGCAACAGCAGCAGCAGCAGCAGCAAAACTGCACTTTTAAACGTATTTAACTGGTGAAACCAAGAGAGAAAGGCGAAGGGATGCTCAGAAAAGAAACAGCGGCAGCAGCAGCAGCAGCAGCAGAGCCACCCACCATCTTCAGTCGCGCCTTTGCACCGGGCGTTTGCGGTGTATAGGCAGCTATAAATACAAGAAAATATAGAAAAATAAATGTTTTTTATAACAAACGCGGCCTTTCATGCGCCTGCTGCTGCTGCTGTTGCTGCTGCTGCTGCTTGGGGCTGTACCCCACAGGGGCAGCTGCTGCTGCTGCTGCTGCAGGCAGCAGCAGCAGCAGCAGCAGCAGCGCCGCAGCAGCAGCTGAGCAGCAGCAGCAGCAGCAGCAGCGTCACGCGTTGGTGCTGCTATTAGAAGGCAATTCTTCGGTCTTTAATTAAAAAAGCAAATTTGAATTAAAAAGAATTTTAAAATAGCAATAGAAGGCGCTGCCCACATCTGCTGCTGCTGCTGCTGCTGCTGCTGCTGCCCGCGCCCCAGGCGTCCTTGCTGCTGCTGCTGCTGCTGCTGCCGCTGCTGCTGCAGCAAGTGCTGCGAAGACACGTACATACAAACCTTGTTGATAAAATCATATAAAAACAAAAATAAAAAGAATTTATAATTTCTATTGTTATCTAACTAAGGGAACATAGAGTGAACAGCCGCAGCAGCAGCTGCTGCTGCTGCGGCTGCTGCTGCTGCTGCTGCTGCTGCTGCTGATGGGCCATCGACTCGAGAGCAGTGAGGCACGGCAGCAGCAGTAGCAGCAACAGCAGCAGCAGTAAACACCTCCTTTTTCTTACACCTACTTATACTACAGTGTTGTTGCTGCATTATTGTAAGTATTTGTGCTGCCAAGACATTTAATGCAAGCAGCAGCAGCAGCAGCAACAGCAGCAGCAGCAGCACGTTGCTCTCCGACCACCGGATCGGTCTCCGCCTCCAGCTTAACTGCAGCAGCAGCAACATCAGCAACATCTGCTGCTGCTGCTAGATAAGTGCTACTCAAACGCTTCTTAGCTTTTATATTTTGCTGCAGCGGGAGGCAGCAGAAGCCTCTGCTTGCTGCTCCGTCTCCGGTGTACGCACACCGCACACTCGGCGTTCGCTCCCCAAGGGACAGCAGCAGCAGCAGCAGCAGCAGCAATAGCAGCAGCAGCAACAACAACAACAACAGCAAGATTGAGTTCCGCTACAGCAGCAACAACGGCAGCAAGTTGGTTTTCAGCTGCAACAACAGCAGCAAGTTGATTTTCAGCTGCAGCAACAGCAGCAAATTCGCTGCTGCTGCTGCACATGCAAATGAGCAGCACCTGCCGCTGCTGCTGCTGCTGCTCTCCTGTTGCTGCTCCGTTGCTGCTGCTGCTGGATTTTGATAGCCGTTAACGAGCAGCAGCTACAATGGCGAAGAGGAATCTGCTGCTGCAGCTGTTGCTGCTGCTGCTGTGTGCAGCAGCAGCAGCAGCAACCGGACTACACCGCAGCCTAAACAACTTCTCCTTAGCTGCGTCCAGCACGAGCAGCAGCAGCAACAACAACAGCAGCAGCTACATCAGCGAGAACAGCAGTACCATCACCGCCGGTAGCAGCAGCAGCAGCAGCAGCAGCAGCAGCAGCAGACTCCAAGGGTTGCGGCTGCATGCACCAAATGAAATTCCGACGTCGGCGCTGCAGCTGCGTTTAGATGGAGAAGAAAACAAAGTGCTCCGCACCCTTTGTAGGCCCGTGCTTAGGGTTTAGGGTTTAGGGTTTAGGGTTTAGGGTTTAGAGTATAGGGTTTAGGGTTTAGGGTGTACGGGGTAGTGTTTAAGGTTTAGGGTGTAGAGTGTAGGGATTAAGGATTAGGGTTTAGGGTGTAGGGATTAGGGTTTAGGGTGTAGGGATTAGGGTTTAGGGTTTAGGGTGTAGGGTTTAGGGTATAGGGTTTAGGGTGTAGGGTTTAGGGTTTAGCAGCCCCTATGGGGGCTGTGGACCCTAAAGAGCGCTGAGCGCTAAACCCTAAACCCTAAACCCTAAACCCTAAACCTCAGTTGGCACTGTACAAACCCTAGGCAACTACCGACTCTCGACCCTGCTGCCTCCTCGCTTCGCGCTCCTTTCCCTTTAAACCCTAAACCCTAAACCCTAAACCCTAAACCCTAAACCCTAAACCCTTGTTGCTGCTGTTGCTGCAGCTTACGAAGTATTTGAGAACAGCCGCGAGGAGTTAATTTGCAGCGTTGGATTCATAAAAATAAAATCGGCGGAGTGGAAGTCAGGAAATAATTCCTGTTCCTCTGTATGGAGCTGCAAATCTGCACTCGCGACCCTCTGTAAACCCTAAACCCTAAACCCTAAACCCTAAACCCTAAACCCTAAACCGTAAACCCTAAATAATAACCCCTTCGTTTTAGATTGGAAACGCTGAAGAACCCTTAGTCTTGAAACCTAACATCGTAGTCTAAACCCGTAGCCCTTAACCCTATATCTAAACCCTAAACCCTAAACCCTAGGGAAACGCTGGACGATGACAAGCAGAAACACTAAACCCTTAGCAGCAAAACCCCAGCAACAAAACAGCAGCCTGGGGTCAGTAACTGCATGCGGATTCAAGAGAAAGAAATGTATACTCAGGACTAGGGTTTAGGGTTTAGGGTTTAGGGTTTAGGGTTTAGGGTTTGGAGTGTAGGTAACGACAAACAAAACTGCAAGTTTCTGCCTGCTGGAAAAGCATCGGCTGCTGCGGACTCCTCCGGCTATGCATTTGTCTCCGTAAGGGTTTAGGGTTTAGGGTTTAGGGTTTAGGGTATTCTTCTGTCTCTTTTCTCTGTCCCTGTTGTGTCTTCATATGTCTCTCTCTCTCTCTCTCTCTCTCTCTCTCTCTCTCTCTCTCTCTGTATTTCTCTCTACTTTTTGTCTATTTTATCTACATATATATATATATAAATATATATTTATGTAGATGTATCTATATATACGTATATATATATATATATATATATATTAATATATATGAATGCTTGGGTTTGAGTATATATTTCTTTGTGTACTTCTTCATCCGTCTCTCTCTTTTATTTATTTATTTATTTATTTATTTATTTATTTATTTATTTATTTATTTATTTATTGTTTTATCTCTCTTTGTTTTTACTTCAATCCATCTGTCTCTGTCTCTGTTTTATGTGTCTCTGTTCGCCTCCTTATTTGTTTTTGTTTGTCTCTGCAGTGTATGTGCTGCTGCTGTTGCTGCTGCTGTTACTTTTTGCTTCTGCTGCTGCTCCTTGCGGTGTATCTGCTGCTGTTTACTTCTTTTGTTGCTGCTGTTGCTGTTGTTTGTATTACTGCCTCCGTATGTATGTATTGCTGTCTCCGTTGTTGCTGCTGCTGATGTGTTGTGTCGTACTTCTTCCTGCTGCTGCTGCTGCTGTTGCTGTTGCTGCTGCTGCTGCTGCTGCTGCTGCTGTTTGGGGTGTATGTACAGTGCGGAGAGATATGCCCATCTGCTGCCAACGCCATGAGGGTCCTTCAGGGACAATTCGACTGTAAGAAAGAAACAAATTAAAAATAAATTAATTAAATTAATTAAAAATAAACTAAAAATAAATTAAAAATAAATTAATTAAATTAATTAAATTAATTAAATTAATTAAATTAATTAAATTGGTTAAATTAATTAATTAAATTAATTAATTTAAGTAAATTAATTAATTTAATTAGTTTAATTAGTTAATTTGTTTATTTGTTTATTTGTTTGCTCGTATATATATTTTATATATACGTATATTTATTTATTTATTTATCTGTTCTGGTTGCTGCTTGTTATATCTACCTAACCAGCCAAGTCCTCTAAGGGTTTAGGGCTTAGGGTTTAGGGTCTAGGGTTTAGGGTTTAGGGTTTAGGGTCTAGGGTTTAGGGTTTAGGGTCTAGGGTTTAGGGTTTAGGGTTTTCGCAGGCGTGCAGCAAAGCAACGCGCAGCAAGTGGTTGGGGCCTCTGCAGGAGGTTTTCTTACAGAGTTTTCAGACATCACCTGGGACACGCTTCTTGGTGCTGCTGCTGCTGCTGCTGCTGCTGTTGCTGCTGCTGCTGCTGCTGTCACTGTTGCTGTTGCTGCTTCTACTGCCGCTGTTGCGTTTGTTGCTGTTGCTGTTGTTGCTCTTGCTCCTGCTGTCTTTGTCGCTGCTGTTGCTGTTGCTGCTTCTGCTTTTGGTGCTGCTGCTGTTGCTTCCGTTGCTGCTGTTCCTGCTGTTGTTGTTGCTGCTGTTGCTGCTGCTGTTGCTGCTGCTGGTCTCCAGGCCTTGCAGTGTCTGCGCGTTTGCTCACCGACATTCTGCTGTCTCTTCATTTCGCGTGCTGCGTTCCTCTTTTTCTTTGTTTATATTTGTCTTGTGCCTCTGCTGCTGCTGCTGCTGCTGCTGTTGCTGCTGCTGCTGCTGCTGCTGCTGCAGAGACAGCAGCAGCTCCTTCTTCTTCTTTGATGAATGCTAGTGGAGGAGAAGAGCCCTTCTACACCTCGCATATTAAAAGCACAAAGAGTTTCTTCATCCACTCTGATGCTGCAGACTCAGACATTCAGTAACCAACCTGCTGCTGCTGCTGCTGTAGCTGCTGCTGCTGCTACTGCTGTAGCTGCTGCTGCTGCTGCTGTAGCTGCTGCTGTAGCTGCTGCTGCTGCTGCTGCTGTGTCGCTGCGCCTTCTGCTGCTGCTGTTGCTGTTGCTGCTGGTGTCGATGATGTTATTCCTGCAGTCTCTGCCCCTACTTCTGCTGCTGTTTCTGCTGCTTCTGCAGCTGCTGCCGCTTGTACTGCTGCTGTTCTGCTGCTGCTGCTGTTGCTGCTACGCCCACTGGCGTGCTGACTATTGCGACCACTATTGTTGCTTCCGTGCCTGTTGCATCCTTGCCTACTGCTGCTGCTTCTGCTGCTGCTGCTGCTGCTGCTGCTGCATCAGGGCAGCTATGTCTACGAGCGGAACTGTATTCTCGAGTGCTGGAGTGAAAGACTACCTCAGCATTTCACCAACAAATTATATATCTAATGTCTGGTTCACTGATGGTTAGGCTTTAGCTGCAGCAGCAGCAGCAGCAGCAGCAGGAGTAGCAATAGCAGCAGTAGTAGCAGCAGCAGCAGCAGTAGCAGTAGCAGCTGAAGCGGTGGCTCTAGCCGTCGTAGAAGTCGCTGCAGCAATGTTTGCAGGCTGCCAGCAGCAGCAAACGGGGCGGCAGCAGCAGAAGCAGCAGCAACACCAACAAGAACAGCAGCATCACCAGCATAATGAACAGCACCTCCATCAGCAGCAGCAGCAGCAGCATCAGCAGCACGATCAGCAGCAACAGCAGCAGCAGCAGGTAGATTTGTTGTGTTGATGTGTCTGCGTGTGCTGCTGCTGCTGCTGCTGCAGCGGGCTCTGTTGCTTTGCTGATTACACCGCAGCAAACATCGCAGCCTACGACTTTAATTAATTCAGGGAAGAGAGACACCGGCACCTGGACTGGAAGCAATAAAACATATGTCACGGAGGTAGACTCAAATGCTGCTGCTGCTGCTGTTGCTGTTGCTGCTGTTGCTGCTGCTGCTGCTGCTGCTGCTGTTGGTGGTGGTGGTGGTGGTGGTGGCGGTGTTGCTGCTGCTGCTGCTGCTGCTGCTGCTGCTGCTGGTCTTGCTGTCTTGCTGCTGCTGCTGCTGGTTCGTTCTGCTGTTTTTGCTGGTGCTGCTGCTGCAGTCTGCTGCTGCAGTCTCCTTCCTCTAAGTCCGCTTATCTTTGCAAGCGGGGTTTGCTGCTGGACCTCGTTGCTTCCACAGCTAGCTAGCTAGTTAGCTAGCTAGCTAGCTAGCTAGCTAGCTAGCTGGGTATTAAGTGGGGTGAAGTGTATTGGGGCTTGTCTTTCAGGGAGTAGATTTTGTTTGTGGAGGGAAAGACACCTTCGTCTACACTGTTGGCCTTACAGTAACCCTAAACCCTAAACCCTAAACCCTAAACCCTAAACCCTTGCTCTTAGGCTTCCCATCTGCTCTAGAATCGAGAATAGCAGCGCCCTGCATGGCTCTTCTGTCCTCCCCGCAATGCATGCCGCGTGTCGGTGGTTTAAGCTTTTTTGGGTTTAGGGTTTAGGGTTTAGGGTTTAGGGTTTAGGGTTTGTGCAGGCAAGGAACTCCAGCTTCCCAGCGAAGGTATATTGCAGCAATGCGAAGTCAAAGGGCTGCATAGGAATCACGGAGTTAAACGACACCCTAAATCAAGAAAGGCCTGCCTCAGTCATGATGGCAGGTAGGGTTTAGGGTTTAGGGTTTAGGGTTTAGTGTTCAGGGTTTAGGGTTTGGGGTTTAGGGTTTAGGGTTTGGGGTTTAAGGGTGATGTGCGCAGGGATCTCCTGCCACCCTAAGGGCACTTCGTTTGCTCTTTTGTTTACTGACGGCACCGTCTTGGCTATGGGCGAAGAATTGCAAGGCGGTGAAATGACGGCTGAAGTCAAGGTGAGGGTTTAGGGTTTAGGGTTTAGGGTTTAGGTGGAGGGCAGGTAAGGTTTAGGGTTTTAGACTTGGGGTTTCTGCTTCGACTCCGGATGAAGTTTAGGCTCCCCGCGAGTCTTATCCCGTTCTCGCTTGCTGTTCAAGGCCGGCTCAACCTAGGGTTTAGGGTTTAGGGTTTAGGGTTTAGGGTTTGGGGTGCTGCAGAACGGCCTGGGCAGGTTCGATGCCTCAAGGAGTCAACGCGTGAAAACCATCGCTGCAACAACAGGGGCCTTTGCTGTTCTTTTGCACAACGGATCTGTCTTTGCTTGGGGAGACACCACAGTCGGTAGGGTTTAGGGTTTAGGGTTTAGGGTTTGGGGAGGCAGCGGTCCTTTCGGTGTTTCCGGATACGGGTTTTTTCTTTCCCTAGGGCTTCTGCAGCTTCAAGCTAGTCAAACGGAGTATGGGGCCCAGGCTAGGCTTTTGAGGGTTTAGGGTTTAGGGTTTAGGGTTTAGGGTTTAGGGCGAGGAGGGTTTTGCAGGAGGAGAATTACCAACCCCGGAGCCCAGCGACTGCTCTGAACTGGTGCGTTACAACCCCGCACACGAACGGCACCTGCCTTGGGGTCTAGGGTCTAGGGTTTAGGGTTTAGGGTTTAGGGTTTAGGGTTTGGGGTTTGTGCGGGCAGATCGCAGCCGACGTAGGGTTTGCTGCTATGACAGCTGGGGGCACCGTCTACTCCTGGGGAAAGGGCATCGTCCTTCCAGCTCGTGTTAACACTGCAGCGTTCCAGGTAAGGGTTTAGGGTTTAGGTTTTAGGGATTAGGGTTTAGAGTTCAGGGTTTAGGATTAAGGGTTTAGAGGTCAGGGTTTAGGGTTTAGGGTTTAGGGTTTAGGGTTTAGGGTTTAGGGTTTAGGGTTAGGGTTTAAGGCTTTTTTGTCGGTGTATGTGGCTTCAGGCGGCCTCCATATGGGCTGAGAGGACTTGCTTTGCTGCTATATCCACTTCAGGTAAGGCGCAAGGGTTTAGGGTTTAGGGTTTAGGGTTTAGGGTTTAGGGTTTGCAAGGGGTTTCTGTGTAGCTCGGTTTGCACGTGCTGCAGTTTCTTTGTATTCTATTCCTCCAGCGTAGAAGGTTTATGGTTTAGGGTGTAGTGTTTAGGGTTTAGGGTTTAGGGTTTAGGGTTTAGGGTTTGCGCTGCTGCAGGGGAGTTGGCAGTGTGGGGGACCAGCACAAGTTCTGCCCCCTTTTGCAACGAGGGTTTTACATCATCAGATTATGTTTCTTTTCAAGAGGTTAAAGATCGTCTGTCATCAGGAGTTAAGAGTCCGCAAACTCTAAACCCTAAACCCTAAACCCTAAACCCTAAGCAGCTGTCAGTTGGAGAGTACTATCTGTCTTTTTGCGTGTATATGCACGGAGTTGTGCATGGTTCAATGCTCCCTAGGGTTTACGCTTTAAGGTTTAAGGTTTAGGGTTTAGGGTTTAGGGTCTAGGGTTTGTGCGCAGTGGTTCGCTTCAACGAGCGAGCAGCAGCAGCAGCAAGACAGCGGGAAGCGACAGCCACAACGCAGACATCGTGGGAGTTGATTTCGTGGGGCGATCCCGAGGCGGGAGGAGTCGCTCCCAACAGCCTTCATTCTGTTGCTAAAAACGGAGTCAAAAGTGAGGGTTTAGGGTTTAGGGTTTAGGGTTTAGGGTTTGCGCGATACGGGGTAATGCGGGGGGGGGGGGGGGCGGGG
>NW_013549974.1:31444-43083 GCF_000499425.1 Eimeria acervulina | reverse complement strand
ATCCATCTGGACCCCAGAGGATGACGCCACACCCTGCTACACATATATATATATATATATGCTGCTTTATATGCGCCTCGTTCTTTCTACGCAGTTATTTATGTATAATGCATTACAAAATAGTGAGCGCCCAACGTAGTGCATAAATTATTTACTTAGATACAATAAAGATATCATTTAGTATATAGGCAGAACAAATAGAGTATCGCGCATCTCCTCACACACACACACACACCTCATTCTCACACAATACAAACCTTATTTCATCTAAAATTACGAATCCAGCATAACACGAAGACGTCATCTACGTACGGAACAGTGTATATTGAGACTTGTGGATGATTATACAACGAGCATAAACATAAATAACAACAATAAATAGTGATACTAGTGGAAAAAGTAATTGTGACAGTAACAATGGTGAAAATGATAATAACAACAAAATAGCGACAATGAAAGCACTAATAAACAGAATCATAATTAGTAGAATACTGACAACAGAAAAAGCAGGTTTCCATCTTTCAGCGTGGTAGGAGATATTTAAATAAACCAACAGTTTTAATTTGTATGTTTATTGATGCAGTGAGGAGGCAAAGCTGTTTTAATTTGTTCATTTTTTAATACATTTATATTAAGGATGTAGCAAGCAGCATGTTGCCAATTTGTGTAACAAACAATATTATCGCGCAATTTCCCAGTACGAACCACCGGAGTGTAAATGCGCTTAGTGATGCTGATCTGCCGGAAGAAGTATTCGCGGAACGCACCACGAGTGCAATCTGCACATCTCCAATAATGAAATCGTTCGCAATGCCCGTTTTCCATTGTTGCGAATCCGGGTCAAACACGCGCGTCCCCAGGCCGCCGACGTTCACAAGGATGCAGATACGGAGAAAGATAGCAGAGAGTCCCACCAACTGCAAGAAGGTGTCAAACAGAAACTGCCGGTCTCGGAAGAAACGCTTCAGCCCCATAGCACGGGCGCGTAAAGCAGCCTCACATGAAAAGAAACCCCAGATCAAGAGGTCAGCGCAGAAGAAGCAGATAAAGGCTGTCTGCAGGCAGAAGCAAACAAACACAAATGCGTACTTCCAGAGCTTAAAATGCTCAGCAAATGGACTCATTGCCAAGACAACGGACCGCCAAATAGCCAAGTACGCTTAAGCTGCGCACCAGTTCATTCGCACGTACCTTAATGGCGGGGGGAAAGTATGTGCTGACCCCATACTTGAGCGCCGCCAGCACCACCATGAATGTCACTATAAGTCGAAAAGATGACAGAGCGATGCGGGAATCCTGAACAGTAAAGACAGAAAAAACCTCAGCGCCCCAATGACTCGCAATAGGTGTACTTAGACTGTCGCGCCCGACCCGAAGGCTCCTGAAGTGCGAATTTCAACAAAAGATGCAAACACGGGAGGCAGTTGGCAGTAATGCCTTGCACCTGGTTGCAGCGCATGCAAAAACATTTCGCAAACCCCACCCTCTATCCTTCCCCTCGGCGGCTTACTGGCGAATTGATCCTGAAGAGGCGCCTAAATTCTCTCTCCACCCCCTCATCCTTCACCGACTCGACGAGCCAAAACGACGTGGGTTGGCCCCACTGCAAGCTGCCAGCCACAAACTCCCCCTGCCTTGGCTGCTGCTGCTGTTGTCTCACCAGATGATAAGATCCACCCCCCGTGGGGCCCCCGACAGGCAGTGTCCACGGGCAGTCCTCAGCACTCAGTTGCTTCCGGTGAGGCCCACTGGTGCCAAGCGGGACACTGGCTCCGGGGGTTGCTGCCGCTTCAGCCTCAGGTGCCTCAGCACACGTTGCCATGCGAAGCTGGCCCCATGAAGGCGCCGGGTTTTGCATAAAATTGAACCCAATGGGGGCCCTCACCTTCAGAGTCCCACAAGCCGCACACCGAGCCCCGTTGCGCGCTTCATCTCCCTCGCGCTGTGAATCGCCGGCAGCGACGTCACTCATCTGTAGCAGATGCTGCTCTCGCTGCTGTTGTTGCCGAGGGCGTTGTCCCGACGAAGTGCGTTTTCGCGCGGCTGGCTTGTTGGGTGTCAGGCTGTGGACACCCACGCTACAGAAGAGGGGGCGCTCCTGAGCTCGTTTTAGTAGGGAGGGCGTGTCTCCGTTGCTGCTGCCGCTGCGGGAGTCTTTGCCGACGCAGTCAGCTAGAGGGGCAGCTTCTCTGAGAGCTAAATTGCAGTTTCGAGGCCTTGCCTCGCCTTCCAAGGATGGGACAGTATCTTGGCAAGGAGGGGTGCCCACACCGGAGCCACAGCTGCCGCAGCAGCACCCTCCGGATGGCTTCTTTTCCCTAGGAGCCTCTCTCGCCTCCTCTGAGTGATGTTCTAACGGCACGCCTGCACCCTCAGCGGGTGCAGGTGTAGCCCCCACTAGGGGAAGCTGCCTTGGGCCTCTCACGATTACTGTAGGGAGGCCCTCGTCTCCTTGGAGGTCCTCGCTTTCATGGCTTTGAGGGGTCCCCGCCTCATCAAGTGGGGATTTCTTCAGTGCGTTCTGAGCCATTTTGTGGAGCAGCAGAGGCAGCGGGCGTGGGATCGAGTTGCTTGCGTGGATCCCGCTGGGGCTGCTGGAGGCCCCTGCAGCTGCTTCTTTGAAAGCATTCCATGCGATGGCAGAACACAAGCCGAAGGGTTTTTGGAAGCGAAGCCCACCGGGCAAGCGGGTTTAAAGGGACATATCCTAAACCAACACCCGACAGCGCCAGTCACACAGGGGTGCATTCAGCCACAGTGGCTCCCCCACTGTCGGCAAGAACGAATGTGCCACGAAATATGAGACAGAAGGGAGCAGGAAGAAATATAAATCCTTTTCAACTGTAGGCTGAGGGCGCCTGTTTGCGTATAGCGCGCGCCCCTCCACGCAGATGAGCGCCTAGCGTGCGCCCCTCCAAGAAGATGCTGGTTAGTACTGGGTTTGAGGCGAAAACAACGGCTGTCCCGACACAGTCTTTGTATACTCTAGCAGATCAAGTAATAGCGCCTGTCATGAGGTAATATTTTCTTTGTTCTCTCGCAAAGTCTCCCTTAGTGGCTGCGGGCTTGCTGACTACAGCGGCTTGATGCGAGCAGCCGTAGTGCCGAGCACTTCCGTAGGCCTGGAACTCAGAGAAAAAGCCTAGAATAATCATATAAAATTAAGTTGAGGTAGAAACGAGCTCAATTGCCTAACTATATTGCATCTGGAGTGTGCCTAGAACTAACAAGACACCGGCAGCAATTGTTGGGGCTGGATAAGCCCGTGTGCATACTGGAGTAGACTACCCAAGCTGGCGACAAAAGTATCGGCAAGTCTTTGTACTTGGATTTCCGAGTAGTAGATAGTGGATTATATTTCCATATTCCTGTTTCCAGTATGCTGTCAAGATGTGCCGCGTTGCGTTCCCGTTAGAAGTCAGCATCACAGGTTTGTGTGTTGCTGCACCTGCCGCTAATGGAGCGCGGAGTGCTACGGCTATAACGCCCCCACATACGTCGACAATTGCGTTATTTATTGAGTGTTCACATATTAAGAATTACTGTATCAATTTTGCAGGAAATTAATTGTGTGGGTAATGTAGCGAGAGTCCTCTACCTAGTAGGGAGAGTCCTCGATCTCTGCGGAGGAACGCCGTTAGCTGCAGCAGAGCCTAAACACGCAAGATCAGAATTCCCAAAACGGCCAACTTCCCCATTATGATCCAAATACCCTTAGCACAGCGGCACACCGCAAAGATCTGGGGCTGGTACGTAGACGAGGCAGCCTCTCTCATGAGCTGAAGCCTTGCTACAACTCATGCTGCAAGGTAGCTTACGTGGAAGCATATCCAATTCCCCTTTTTATGCATGCGTTCACATTGTAGAACATTGTGAAGGAGTTGCTTGCCCCCCGTTGCCAGCCTGCATGCAAGTAGCACGTACTAAATGCAGGCGCACCATGCTACAACTGCCCCAGCTCTCTCCCAAGCAGCACAGCTCTTCGTGCGCCCGGTCGCCTACAACGGGATACGTGGACAAAGATTAGGGCTCGTACAACACTTCTTGCAACGCAGCGGCTTCGCAATCTTTGCGTGGTTCGCTCTGGGCTCATGCTTGCCGAGTTTGAGGTTACTGTAGAACTTTCCATTGAAGTTGATGCAGCTCTTCTTCTTCTCCTTAACTTCTGCAAACACTTCAGTGCTTGGCTACGTTCTTGAAGAGGGCGTCAAGTACCGTGTTTTGCTGCGAGTTGTCTGTCAGATGTTGAGGGGCGAATCCTGAGGAACAACGAAAGCCGTGACAAATTCCGGCTACTTGAGGATTATGTATTCGCGGGGTCCACAGTTTGACGCTGCTGCGCTTCGTGCGGGTGTCGAATAACTCTGAAGCCGCTCGCTTATACAGGTGTGCCTACCGCATGAAGGTTGGTCCGCCCATCAACGCTGAAGTGCTTGTTCCCGGCCAGGTGCTTTCAGCAGTTTATTTTGCAACGGCCTCTAGGCTAGTTACCTCCTCGGGCTTGCGCGGCCAGAGCTTTTTTCCTTTTTCTCAGCAGTTCCGGCACGCACATAAATTCTTTGGCCGGCTTTGCCTTCTCTGTCTTTGTTTCGTTCTTTCGGTAATTCTCATCTTTTGCTCGCTGTCACTTTGCGCTGGGGGATCTTTCCCATTGCCAGCTCAAACGGGAATGAGATGGGCTCGGACAGCTTTTTACTGTGCATTTAGGCCTGCATTCATGGTCTTGAGTTGGTTTCCCGCATGCATGACCAAGTTTGTTATGTATATCTACACTTGTTGGTTACTTGCTACTCCATTTGTACGCATACGCCTTTACTTCAAGACTAAAAATTACAAATTTTCTGCTGTGAATGCTCAGAAAGGGGCTTACTTAGAAATAACCCGGTGCTCCGCTCATAGCGCGCGGCCAGCCATGAGGCGGCTCGCGCAGTATAGGCTCTCTTCCCTTCTGACTGGGTTTGTTGTCAAGCAATATCACGGTACAGGGGGGTTTGCAATTTGTCTCAATCGTTCCAACCGGTGCGTGGCATTCTGTGAGCAGGCATCCTGCTACGACAAACCTCCTGGCCCGTACGCGACCATGCCGACAATGCCAAGCGTGACATTTTTTGTTGCAACCTCCATGAGAATCGTTGACTGCGGCTTTTAAGGCAGAGTGCTTGGGGTATGCCTTTGCAGCAGGCGGGCATTGCAGTTTGTGCACGCACACAACCTTATCTTCGGTAGGGATTGTCGCTTCCACCTGAGCCACGTTGAAATCTTTCGTTGATTCTGCAACTTTAGCTCCTTAATATAGCAAAAATTCGGCGCGGGGCTGCGGTAGGAGCCATCCTCATGGTATTTTGTACCTGTGGCGCTTGGACCTCCTGCTGGAAGCCAGAAGCTGTATCTGCCGGCTCTCTTGCTGTTGCCATTGCCGCTAGTGTTGTTGTGACCGTCATCATTAAGTGCATGACGCTGCGACGACCGGATCCTGCCGCCATTTGCCTGTGCCCTATGTGCTGAGAGTTGTAGCATGGTCTGTCTAGCGTTGGTAGGTGTATCTCTAATTGCGTCCAGCCTGACAACTGAGGGTCAAGTAGGTCCATAAGGATGCTCTACTGTATACTATAGCGTTAATACACTCTCCTAAAGGGGAGCTGGATGTCCCCTGCAGCAGGAGCAGGAGTTGCAGCGAGGCTTGCTTCAATCCGTAAGGCGCCATCTGCCCCCCACACCAACCCCAGGCCTTTGTGCTGTTATTCCCATGACTCTTGAAGACTGCAAGCGAGTTAAACCGCCTTCACGGCTGTCCTCCTCTTCAATCGAGGGCCCTAGCAACAGCGTCGCCGGCCGAAGTGACTTTCTGCCTACCCACTGCTGCCTAACGCTGCCACTCAAGACTGTTACTAAGGGTTCCATGAAAAGGGAAAGCTAATCGAAGAGGAGAAAACTGGTACTAACCAGCCGCCGGCCGAACGGTCTCAGTGACAGCCAAATCCGTTGTGTTACGGTACAGTTGGAACCGCTGAAAAGCCCCTCTTCTAACTTCTCTGTAAAAGTGCCAGCCTCCACCTGACAATTTAGAAAGATAAACCAAACGGAAGATGCTACTCAAGAAACGTTAGGGAGCTTCTCTAGCCTCTTTTACGGCGAACGAGGGTCACGTCCCGTGCCGTGGCCCTGTCGCTACTGCAATGGTACACAGAACTCGCGGGCCCCAGAATGGTGTAGCAGAAATGACTGCGGTGCTGCAAGGTAGGTATACCTTCTGAAATTTCTTACCAAAGAAAACCAAAATGAAGATGGTTGTTCCAAGAGGCAAGAGAGGAGATAAACTGCGAGCTCCGCCTCCATAGCACATCATTACACACTAAAGATAAGGCCCCCGATGGACCCCGCGTCGCTTTTTCCCCATGCATTCTGAGGAAACTCCAGCAGCGCAAGGAAGTGGTCTTGGGATTTTAGCTAACTCTTATTTGGACAGTTTCCTCGGAATTGGAGAGAGACGGCTGCGGCCTCAGCGCCCGCGGCAGAGTCGGGCTGCTCCACCGGCTGCGCTGTCAGCCGCTTGTCTCAGCAGCACCCGGTAGCAACGGCAACCAGGAGACATTGCCGTGAATGGAAATTCCTGATGGCTTTACTCCCAGTAGAGAGTAGCACAGATGAAGCGCAGCCGCAGCGGCCGCAGCAGCAAATACTGCTTCAGCGGCAGCAGCAGCAGCAGATGCCGCCGCAGCTTCTGCCTGAGGTACCAGTTGAGCAGGGAAGGTTGTTGCGTCGGCAACGGCTATATAAATGTAAGGATGACGACGTTGTCGGTATTTCAGCCTTGCCCGCTCATATGTTGCTGAGTCGGGAGCCACTCGTCTGCCCACGTTTTTGTCAGCAGAACTCACTAATTGAAAACCAGTGCATTAATATTTTATGTGTGTAATAGTACGTGGTGGAGTGCTGTTGTTGCTCATGGGATCGTGTGGCTGCGGCTGGTTGTGGTGCAGCATGGGAGGGAAGGAACATCTTCTGCTGTGACGGGCGACTGATGACGGGGCCCGAGCCATTCCACCTTGCTGTCTCTGTTTTGTTGCTTCTAGGTCCCTGCCTTCTCTACTATCGATCAGTGTACGAACACACCGCAATTGTACTTCAGTCTGCTCCTGTGGCTGGTGTGGCAGTGGCTTCATTTTCCTACTCACTGTAGCGCCCACCGCCGTTCATCGAGCTCATGCTGATTTATTTGCCCGTGTCGTGCTGCTGTTGTTGGGCCTCAGGATGCCTCTTATTCCTGCGGCGCACCAGTTTGTTTGCAGCGTATTTGTCTTCTCTCTGCTGGCCCTTTGCCTTCTTTTGCTATTTATCGTCGCCTTCACAGACCCCGGCATGTATGTCTTGCCTCGTCGAAGGCACAGAAGGATTGTACGTGTCAGAGTGGGCTGCTCAGAGTCAAATTGCGTGAAGTAGGGGAAACGTAGAGGGGATACGTGATGCTGTTACTTGCGCGTGCGTGCAGCATCCCCAGGGGCACGGGGCAGCGTGGTGAGCGCGTCGTTGATGGTTATCCTGTTGGGGAGGAACCCTGTTTTTCTTGACAGCTTGTTGTCCTAGACTGTTCTTATAAACAGGCACTTCAGGACGAGGGGAGACACAAGGGCAGTAGAATGTTGCCACCGCTTTTGCGGCGACTGCAGATATCTGCTGCAGTCTAACGCATGCCATGCATTGCGTGGTTCTTGTGCTCAGTAGATCGATTGGAGGAATGCGTGTTGAACGGGCAGACCCTCATTCACAGATGGTGTTGTAAGCCGCCTGTAATAAGCAGCCGTATCTTCGTTCTCCATATGGTCGTAGCATTGCAATTTTCGGCAACTTCGGCGTAGTCCACAACGTTGTATATTTGTTGGGTGCTCGGTACGGTTTCGGATGACGTGGCTCCACCCTACTCTTGCTATTGCATGCAGGAGCATTAGCAGCATCAGAATGTTCATGAGCGAAGGTGGTTTGGCGTTTTTTTGCTATTCGTGCTGCAGCCACTTGCAACGTATACAGACCACCTCGGGCGAAGCACTGTTTTACGTGTAACAACTGCGTAGCAAGCTTTGACCACCACTGTCCCTGGTGAGAATTCCCTTTTACTTCTGAAGATTGGCACTGTAGTGCAGTGTTGGTATAAGATATATCAAATGCAGCGAGTTAGTTTTCTTTTAGGTACAGCAGTGATCCAGCAGCTAAGCACCCAACTTAGCCTAAGTGAAGAGCATGAAGGATTCGAAGGATCCTTCGACGCCTAGTTTCGTATCGCACTTGGCTTTGCTGTGACTCAGGATATCTAACTGTGTGGGACTGAGAAACAGGAGGTCATTTTTTGTGTTAATTTCTCTCTGCACTGCGCTTTGCATTGCCATCGTTGTCAGCACCACTCTTGCTTCGTTGGTGGGGGTGCCAATATTACTCACTTTGCTCCCCTTATTTATCACTTTTTGCATTGCCTTTGCACTTGCCTGTCTGGCCGGCGATTGATATTTAAGCAAGCGTGCGTGTATTTTCGCATGTCAACAACCAGGCTGAAGTTGAACGGGCGCAGCTTCCTTTGGGTTTCAAGGCCTTCTGGGAAGTAATCACAACTCGCAAAGCTCTGTGAGATGCTCTGTTCCCCGTGATTCTACTTTTGCATTCAAATCTCCTGTTTCCTTTAAGGCGCCCTTGTCTTGCCCGTTTTACTTGCTGGCTTTTCGTCTCTGCCTGAGAGCTCGCCATCTCTGGCTTTCCATTTGTGTGCGTTTCACCAGCACCGTGCCCCCGAATTTTATCGTTTTGAAGTTGTGACGGTTGGAAAACGCATTTTGCAGGGGAGCGGAAGTTGCATTTTGCGGAGCGGCGAGCCTCCCCCTCTTAAATCTTGTCTGCTTCAACAGCTACCTAATCATCGAGAACCTAACTACCGCAGAAGAGTTCCATCGGCCGTACGGGGATAGGAACCCATTTTCTGAGGGTGAGCAATGCTCAGTCGAGGCACCCAATGTGCAAAGGACCATTTGCAATGGCCGTCACGTGCCAAAATGGACCGAGTTTTGGACGCGTTCATCTGCGGTATTACGCTCGCAGGCTGGAAATCAAACTGCCGTCATTTTTGGTGTTTGAAGACAGAGCCATGGTAACTACAAAATCACAGAGCTCCCAGTACTGCTACAGGCACCTGTGACTGCAGAGGCTGTGTCGTGGGATGCGCAGTATCACCACACATAGTCAGACTCGCCGATGTCGGTTTCTAACTTGAAGCCTCTACGGGGTGTGCCTGCATCCTGCAGTGCGATAAACTTCCGGGCATTCGTGGACGTATTTGCTGATGGTACAGCACCTGGGACAGACCCTGAGGCTGGACATCCACCCCATCAGATAGGCTATTTCAACTTCATACAACACTTTCGCGGGCCCTTCAACAATGGCGACGTGTAGAAGCAGTAGCTCGCACGGTGGAAATAAAGGGAACTTTAGGATTATTAGTCGCTCGAAAGCTGTAACACGGATGGAGCGCCAAGGCTAGGGCCTTCTCGCACCATCCCTCTTAGGATCCTACTAGCCAATAGGCACTGATCATATCACAAACCGTCACGGGCTTGCATACTGCGTCCACAGACCTAGACGTAGCTAGAGCATTACCGTGGAAGCTTTAAAATGCCAGCCCCAGGCAACATATTACCCATGAACCCCTCGTCAAGACACGTGTCCCGTCTGAAGGCACGGCAGATACAACTTCACGTAGGGCCTAAGATTTCGTCACGCTGTCACTGTCTGAACCTCAATTGATTGACGCAGCGGCAATGGTGCCGCCGTGGCTCCTTTTGAATGGCAATATCCCGAAGGTTTCTACGACCGCTTGCCAAGTTAATTCGCGGCAACAGCCAGGACGCTCCGATTTTGATCTGGCGCCCTTGGGTCTCTGCTGTCACTACCTCTCAAATGACGCAGGAGCGTTGGCGCTCACGTACACCATTGACGCCAAACCTACGTAAAAGTCCCTTCCCAACACATGTCGGGACCATGTTAGTCCACCACTGGTTCCTGGTGTAATAAAGGCAGGGCAGTGTAAACTACGCCCCGGATCGAAATCGTTTTTGCACGCTATAATTCGCGCAGCAGCGTTTAGTTGCACCGCTCCACGACTCAACGCATGCCACTGCCACGTGGGGAGGAAGAGCCTAAACCAACCAATCCCTTCTGCACGTAAGAATCTACCGACGATTGCTGAAGTTCATAAGCTTTCGCTGACAGAACACCCATCACCTCCAAGGCAAGGCCTATGAAGCACGCCTCTGATAAGCCGGCAAGACCTAAAATACACCCCACTTACAACAGGCAATCCGTGGCAGGCCGACCGATGGCAAGAACAGCCTACCTGCAAGGACCAAGCACTTAAGGCATCAAACATGTATAGTATAGCCACTAAGACAACCACCGGAGTCCTTAATAACGCAGCTCAGATATCTGGCCACGCTCGGTCTGCGCAGTGGTCATGCATCGTCTGCAATCCGCCAGTGCAGAAGCAGATGAGAGGCATTACCCACATTAAACACTACCGCTCGAGTGGCGTATATCATCTTCGCTGCAATAGAAGTATATTATTTGTTGCAGTCTTCAGGATTAAGAAGACTGAAGGGCCTAACAACTTACTCAGTGCACGTAGAGCCGCATCGAGAGCAGGTGGGGTGCGGGGAAGAGGGTGCGGGCAGAGGGGCATGCAGGACAACGATGCAAGCCCCACTACGTGACCGCACAATGAAAGTTTATTGATATTTTAAAAAGGAAACTGTTATTGGAATAAGAATTCGAAAGACTAGTTAATGCAAGGAATGCTGGGTGAAGTTATGCAGACGTGAGCAGCCTATGGGCAATGTTCAGTAGAGTGACCAGCTCGGCCTCTGCCGGATGGAAGCATCCCGCTTCCTCCACGAGAAATACAACTAACCGCTATAAAATGGACATATGCTGAAATATTTAGTTGGATGTGCTCCTCAGTCATATTTCTCCGGTGCAAACGTTTTAACTTGCCCTCGTGAACGCAGAACTCGGGACTTGCGTTTGTATCCCCTACACGTTGAGTGCAGGCTGAGGCTTTCGTGCAGTAATCCGATTACGGGTGAAGCGGGAAGCGCAAAAGCTTCAAACGCACGGCGTACGACTCTAAAAGTGGCCCTTCACACACTCCTTTCGTAATGGTTGTTTGCATTTCGTGCGCTGCCCTTGCCTGCCTTGGTTGTTTTCCCGTTTTAATCCCCACACGTACACGTATTGTCATTTCCTGACCGTTCCCCAGCTAGATATCGAGTTTGAACTGCTGGGACAGGTTGCGGTTTGTACGCTCCTTGTTAGCATCCGTATGGTTTGGTGTGGTCGTACAGTGCCTGCTGTAAAAAGGCCCCACGAACGCAAATATATCAGTAACGGGCATCGCATCCCTTCTCTAGTTATTACTGCCCTACGAACTACTAATATTCGAGTTTATGAATCATTAGTTCGGTTCTGGCTCGAGAAACGATTAGAGTCACCCTTCAGGTTCCGCAAGTTGGCTGGTGCTTTTGTATCCTCAGTTGCCCCTCTTAGCAGCGTCTGTCGGGGTGTCGAAAACATTTCGCAAAAGTGTGCAGAGCTGCTGCGGCTTTTTT
>NW_013549974.1:0-31344 GCF_000499425.1 Eimeria acervulina | reverse complement strand
GAAAACATTTCGCAAAAGTGTGCAGAGCTGCTGCGGCTTGTTTGGTTTTTTGTTGGGCCGCTGGTTGATGCAGCGGTGTTCGGCTGGAGGGCATGCGCGAACAGCCAGTGTCTGTTCATAATCTTCTGGGATTCTGCCTTTGTTGCTATCTGTGCCTTCTAGCCTGTCCCTGCAGGTGTCTGCGGGCTCGCAGGTAAGGCGGAGTCCCGCCTGTGGTCTGTCGTGGAAAGGTTCCGAAATGGCCTTCCTTCTCCAGGCAATATGTTCACTCCCAGCTCACCGCCTAGCTGTAGATGTGCGCTTGCGTTTCTGAGCATGGCATTCGATAACTTCAGCGAAGTACGTGGCTTGCTGTGCGCTGATGCCACCCGCTGTCCCAGCTGTGATCTGGAATCAGGTGTAGAGCTTGGAAAATGGATATAGTCGAACTAACCTGTACGACAGGAGTAGAGCACCGGGTTGTACAACTCCAACATTCCCAGCGACTCTAGGGCTGCTTGGGCAGCTTTGTAAGACCTTTCTGCTTGTATCTTCGCCGAAGGCGGTTGCCTCAGCGATGGACATAGGAAGTATTCGCGGGAGAGTAGACCCTATGTGCCCTTAGATGACGGCCTGTAATTGCTTGTTCACTCGTGTAGGTGAAGGCACCTGTATGAGGAGCTCCGCAGGCGTCGATCCTGCCTGAGGATGAGCTACAAATAAGTGGCGAATCCCGAGTTCCTCCGGCCTACAGGAGTTGCATGCTCTGCAAATTGAAGATGCGCTAATGCAAGCGAAATCGGACAAGCTTTCGAAAGTCTGGGGATCTAGTGGAGCTCTAAGAATAAGCACTTCTTCCTGAAATGCAAATATATTTTGGGGGTGCCGCTCGTAAATTAATGGACAGATAGGCATGCCTTTTTGTCAAGGGTTTCGGCTAATGCCGAAATTGAACTCTGTTGCGCACTACACTCCTCGATTCCGTCGCGGACTAGCATGGACACTCCCCAGATCTGATTTTGCCGCATGCACGCGAGCAGTGATGTTTGCCTTTTTCAGTTTTCATAACTCGGTCTTGCAAAGCTTACCGCCTGCTGCGGGATGGCCGTCCAAGCAGCCCGAGAGCGAACATCAAAAAGGATATAGGGAGAAGGGCGGGGATGTGGTGTCTCGCGAACAGACAGTCGCGTCAAGTGTCCAACTGCTAGAGTCTGTGAACTGCTATCAGCACGAAAAGCGAGCGACAGCAGGATGCAGTGAACTCACGAAACCCTTGACGCTTAGCTGTACTCTTTCTTGCGTGGTGATAAGCGCACGAAACAATTGTAGGAATTCTGTGTGCAACAGAGCCACTTGCTTCACATCCCCGAAAATGGAGAGCTTTTGCAATATCTACGGAGGCAGTCTCCCCTGATCTTCCATTCAAAAACCATTGCTACTGTACCTCAACAATAGGAGAACAAAAGTTTATTGGATGGCTAGAGAGCGATGAAGTTACTGGGGCCAGACCAACCAAGTTTTTGGAATGTGACAGTTGCTTCTGTATAGCAGTTCGTCTTACCTTCAACGCATTCAATGCTCAGTAGGTCGAAAGAGAAGCCTCGCGTATCAATTCGACGCCTCGACGTAAAGTCATGTAGCGAGCTGAAAGCTGCCACCCACCGCGCGAGATCAAGCGAAACAAGAACCAGCTTTGTAGCCACTTTTGGTGCAGCCGCAAACCACTCTGTGGGGACAGACAGACCATAGCTCATGCCGTCAAGTCCTTCTACTGCAAAGCGCTACCTATGAAACTTCTCAAGAATTCCACAGCGCCTTCGTGTTCGGTTTCCCTTCGGCCGTTGTCCGACTGCATGCTTGTACTAATCAGCTGAGGCAGTACGCGGCGGAGGGTCTCAAGAGTGCAGGTCTCTTCAAACGATATCCAGACCTTGAAGCCCGTTGAAACTGAAAATACGCATGCGTGAAGCAGCTGTAGAAGAAGGGATTGCGGATCCATCACTATACTCACAAAGAGTCGAAACTGAAACTTGGGAAAAGCGCGTGGACCCGAATACAGCGAAGTCCTACGCGTACCACATTCTTCCAGATGTCATTTGCCGTTTTAAAAAGGTCACTACCTCGAGAGCTGAGCACCAGTACTGCAACAATTTTGCATTCAAGTGCGCGTCATCTGCCTCCCCCCGATTTCGGCAATCGAGCGAAAACGCCACTCTCATCTTCGACCACACACTGAGAAAAGTAACACTTTTTACCGCAATAGCTTCTTAATTTTCTTTCCTTCTAGTGTGCAAGTCTGGTTCATGTAACGTAAGTAAGTGGCGACGTCGTTTTTTATCCAAAAAGCTGTCTGTACACTTTAGATCGAGCGGCAGCTCAAGCTCGAACGGGGCAGCTGAAAATTACTGGACGCTAATTGACTCAAGACCTGTAGCACTGAAGTGCTGTCATTGTGAACCCACAGAAATGAGCGGAAATGCAAAAAAATGTTCCCGCAACTGAAAACTCGGCTTTGACCTTTTGTGTCGAGCTGTACCTAAAGGGGCTAATGAGCATTGGGCGTTGAGACACAAGAAGAAATGGGAACTAAAACATCAATTGCTCATTTAGGCAGCTGTTAGTGAAGCCATTCCAGTTCAGTCGGTGCGGTAGGATTCTGGAAATGGTTTGATACAAACAAACAAACCCCTGATCGCTGGTGGACTACTGTGGCAACCTGGGGTTAGGGCGTAGCGTTGTGTAGGCGTAGTGGAGCGTGCAGCAACTTGTCCGCAATCACGAATAAACTTCTCTTTTGCTTCGAGAACCCACTGTTTTTCGGGCACCTCGCGGTGTGGAGGAACCCTAAACTGGCAGTTGGCAATCATTCAGCTAGGGCCAACGTTAAGCGCCCCGGAAACCTGTTTTACACTTTTCTGGCTCCAATTCGCTTCCTGATGCATAAGATATCTGCTATAATAGAGGAGCTTAAAAGCGCCCTCGATGTAGGAGTGTTCATAAAAAGTTAGTGGAGTCCAGCGTAATGTTCAATCGGCGAGCTACGGAGTGAGGCTTGTAAGCTGGTGTAAACAAGGGAACGGAAACTGATTGGGTAAAGTCGGGACAGCATTGCACTGACGCGAAAGGGCTTGTGTTCCACACTTAACTGACCCGCTAGCGGTTATTTTTGGTAAGTTTAGAAAAAACCGCTAGCGGGTCAGTTTAGGAAGTTGTCGGCAAGCTTGGGTCTCTGTTGAGTTCTCGACATGTATCCACACCACATCCTACCGGTTAAGGCAAAGACGACGCTGGAGTAGCCCAAGTCACGATAGACAGACCGTCGCCAACAGGCAGTAACACCTGCACTCGCAGAGAAACGCATTCGGAATTCCAGCCCTTCCCACTGGTGCGGGAAGCAGGTGCCATATACAGGTCAGCAGACCGCGAGTAAACAAAACTAGGAGGTTTGCGATTTTCAACACATGCAGTTGCGCATCCTCACGCATGCGCACAATGGTTTGAGAAGACTTGATACATGCTATAAAAACAAAGAGCTCCAACGATTTAACTCGGCTTACGTGCGATATGCGCGTGTCGTTGCGCAAAGCCTCGCGTAGGTTCTTCATGGACTCCGCAATGCTTGCGTATCTTCTGGCTTGCGGTGCATCTTTTTCTGCGCCTGTGCCTTTCCACCATAAGGGCCTTGTTCCCTCATGTCCCCTGCCCCACAGAGTATTATCTATTAAAAGTGCACCCCTAGGTGCAAGTAGGGGTCTCTGTGGGTCTAAAATAGTCTCGATATACTGGGAATACTTCTTCTTCTCAGCATCAAGATATATCAGGTCAAACCCTCCATCTGGGAGCATACCGCCTTCCAGTGAAACGGTACCCAATGCGGTCCCTTCTGATGCCACCTTCCCAGACGAGGTATTCCTTGTTGCTCTGGGCTGCGACCGGAGCCACTGCAAAGCGTCAGCTTCTACCACCGTAATTAAATGACCCCAAGGGGATGAACTGATAAGGCGACGTGCTGCTGCTGCTGCTCGCGGGTCCCTTTCAATGGCAACAAGGCCTACGCACGTACCGGGCACCCTTTCTTCGCACGACAGACCCTCAGCTAGGGCGAGTGCTGCAGGAGTGTGGCAAACAAACAATGCAGTGGCAGCGAAAGTACCACCACGAGCAGCACCTTTCCAAAGACATAAATCTAAATTCAGGAAGAGCCAAGTAGCATAACACGACTTTTGGAAATAATAGAACATTAAAGATGGGTGGAGCAGGCAGAGCATATGATACACAAGGATTGGTGAAGAACAGGAACCAATGCACTCGAGGCAAAATATAAGGGGACCTACAGGAGATGCCCACGAATGATCCAATCTCAAGGATGGAGCTTGGCCTCTTTAGTCTGCTGATGGAAGAGAGAATGCGGGAGTGCAAGTGCCCCGACCAGAACGGAGGAACCTCTTTCGCAGTCCCAGCAAGGTTTTCCGCCGTCTTTCGTCCTTCTTCCAAAAGGGCCTCTTGCAGTGCAGAAGGGGAGGAAGCAGCAGAAGCCACGTGGTGTGCCCATTTCCACAAGTCCTGAGGGATGGCTTCCTGAGCAAGAGCACGGCCACCCTGGTGTAAGGCCTTCTCAGTCTCCAAATTTCTCGCAAAAGGGGAGGCGTCTGCGCATGCATAACATTTTCCACAGTGCATCACACACTCAGTCACGTTAGACCTTCCCCACATCCGTGAAATAATTGAACGGAACACAACAGGTTAACTGGCTATGCTGGACAACGCCTAAGTTGCAGAGAGGTGGCCAAATTACCATCCGGTGGTTCAAATACAGCTTTGTGTTTGAGAGCAGCCAGCAGCTGCTGAGCCCTGATGGCCCACAGACCCCTTTGCTGTTGCAGCCTCTTGTGCGTATGCCTGGCCTGCATGCGCCTCTGGATCTGTGCGTGTATGTCTTTATCACTGTCCTGCGCCCCACGCTGTGCACACGCAGATGAACAGTAAACCCCGAGGGAGGCGCAGCAGGAGGAGCAGAGGACAACACGTCTTCCACATTGCCTGTTGCTGCAGTTTGAGAGGCGCCCTGAAGGACCTCCACAGAGAATGCATTGTGCCAGCAAGTCCGGCGTGATCGGCTGGCACATTCGATGATCAAAGACATAGTTGCTCCCCACAAACAAGCTCTTACAGGTACAAGCGTGCATTTCTTTTGCTGCCAGATCAGCCCTCTTGGCGGCTGTCTGTGGCTGCCTTCCTGTGCGGGCGGTGCCGCATTTGTCTGCGTCATCTTTTCTTAAATCATAGGCGCCGGTAGGTAACATGTTTTCGCCTCCAGCAAAGAAGGATCTTGAACCTTCAGCAAATGTTCCTTCGATGCTTTGAATGTAGTTTTTGTATGCCAGGATACCACCCTTGAGGCGCGTGACCCGCGGGAAGCCAAGAACTTGCTTGAGGAACGCCCCAGCCTTGACACAGCGGATACCGCCAGTGCAGTACATTAGGATCTCTACGTCCTCCCCGCTACCACTGCTGCTGGATAAAGAGGGAATGGCGTTCCGGGAGGGCAGCTCAACCCCTGCCTGTTGGAGGGCCTTCTCCAGCGGGCCCCCACGGGTAAAGGAGTCAGCGAAGGTTGGGGTGTCTATACACCTGGCACCCTTAAAGTGGCCTACTGCGTACTCACTTGCGTTACGCATATCCAGGAGCACCATTGTTTTTACAGGCTGTTTCTGCTGTTGTTGCTGCAACATATCAGTGATCTTGCGATGCCATTCACTGGGACTCACCTCCTGCCCGCAGTTTGCCCAGTCTAAAGGCACGGCGAAGCCATCCCTCAGCACCTGATGCCGCGGCCTGATATGAAGTGCATCGAAAGGCGGGGACCTCCAGTACTCTTCAAAGGCGACGAGGCAATCGGGGGTTACCTGCATACCGTCTTCCAACCCAGGGATCTGTTGAAGCTCCCCAAGGAGATCAGGCATTGCGATGGAAGGCACAGCTAGTTGGGCGTTGAGCCCCTCCTTTGCCACATAAGCCCTCCCCAGCACGCCTCTTGGACCCCATAGGGCCCTCAGCAGTTCAGCTAGCGCTCTAGGCGAGCTCACGGGGAAAAATTTGTATAGAGACACCAGCTGGTACGGCGAGCAGACTGTCGAGGTGTTACTTTCGCGGAAATCGTCGCTCTTCGCAGCAACTAATGGCGGAGGACTCGGGAAGTCCTGCAGGGCTCCACCGTTGGAAAACGGAACTGAAGGCAGCGGCGGCTCCAGCTGCAGGTGTAACGACAGCCGAGGCCCCCTTGGGAGGCGCAAGATGCGTAGAGCAGCGTTCCCCTTAAACTCCCTCTTCCTGTTGATACTGTCGCTAGCCATGCTGTTGGAGAGCAGACATGCTGGGCAGTGGGGAAGACGGCGGTACTGTTCAAGGAGAGGCCCGTAATGGTCCCTAAGAATCCTTAGCGCATCATCTTCAGACGCCAACGGAAAAAGCGCCGGCAAATTTCTGTTCACTGACTCTAAGTCATCGTTGGTTGGGGTCTGTGCAGCAAGCTGGACCGATGATGGGCTGTCTAATTGCAGTGCAGACCGGCATTTCGTCTTCGGCGCAGACACCTGGGCCACGAGCTGTAGGGGAATTTCCCTGCAGAAGCCCTCCCCCAGCTTAAGTGCCTTACAAACGGCTTCTTTTAGGGACTCTAGCATACCCTGTGGAGGCAAGCCTTCAGCTGCAGCTCTAGATAGTAAAGGGGGCTCCTGACCTTGCAAGGGCCTTCTCGTAGTCTGCATCCCTTGGCCACAGCAGAAGCTACCCGCCTGGGTGGCCTCCTCCTTAAGGGCATCTTCTCCCTTCGTGCCCTGAAATTGCCCCAGAAGGCACACCGGCAGAAAAATGTGCCGCTTGTGGGAGCCTCGAAAAAGCCCCAAGGCCCGTTTCATCTCTGGAGCTATCCCTACTTCGATGGGGACGACCTCAACGGCAGGTGATGCGTCGATTCCCGGGGCTACGGTTGCTCCAGCTTCTGCTGCGTTTACTTCTGTCAGTTCCAACTGCAACCTTGGACGGACGTCTTGCTCTTCGAATGAAGAGACCCCGATGCTCCTGTCCCCGCTAACAACAACTGGGGAGGTGTCCTCGCCAGTCCGCAGCCATACACATCTAGGGCATTCCGAGTCCGCGTCGTCGCTGCTTGGACTGCTGTTGCTGGCCTTGCAGCTGCAACTGATACTGCCGCTAGTGAACGCTCTGACCTTTCTAGTCGGGCGCATGTGTGGCATGGCTTGCGGTCCCAGGAATGGACCCCGTGGAGGCCTGAGATAGCCCCCTGCACGCCTAGGCTCTCCATAGAGCAGCAATAGCACCAGTAGTAGAACTGGGGGGGGGCTCAGCATTGGCTGTAGCGAAATGAAGATTCAGCGTTTGGCCGAACTTGCTGCTGCTGTTTCTCTCAACACTGCAGGTGCCATAACTGCCAAAACTGCTATAGCCGTTTCTGCTGGTTTTGTTGCTGTTGCTGCTCCAACTTGCCATGTCGCTGCTGCTGTCTTTGGGCTGGCAACTGATGTGTTGCTTGCCAGTTTGTCATTCCGGTCCCTCGGGTGAAAGCCGCTGAGGCGAGTTTTTGCTGGGCAGCGATTCCATGCAGTCATAACACCAACAGCGCGGAAACCCCACATGCAGAACAAAGCAAGAGCAAGGCCTTTTCGTATGTTAGGGTGGCTTGCACTGAGTGGCAAACGCTGGCCCCCAGTGGAGACTTGGGGGCCCCCCTACGGGCCCCTGCCGAAACTTCTACAGATCCCTGGCTGTCTTGCAGGCCCAAGACTCAAAGCCCAACTTTTTACTGGAAAACACGAATATAACATCGTTCCAAATCGGGATTCTCCGCAGTTATGGTTGTGGCTTGAAGTTTTGTGGTTGTCGTTGGTCTCCCTTTGCGAGTCACTCCGAGCCTCGTCTTCGTCATAAGCCAACCTTCCCGCAGAGGCTTCACTCCCCACATTTCGCTCACTCTACACTCGAAAGGATGCTCTAGGCCTCCAATATTTCCACAAATGTGGGGTCGGCGGCGAGGGAACAGCAACAACCCAAGCCTCAACTGCTGCTGCCGGCGGCTGGGCAGCGAAGAAGGGCAGCCGCAGCACCGTAGTGCAAACTGAGGCAGTCCATGCAACAGGGGAGAAACAGCGAAAAGACAAATGGCAGCGGGAGTTTCTAGATTGGTACAGACGGAGCAGACGGCTGCAGCATTGACCGCAAGTACGGCAGCCCAACATCAACGACGGGACGTATCTCGATCTACGGAAGCCTTCCCTATGGCTTTTCAAAATCCAGGTCTGTGCAGGATACCATCTAGATCCTGCAATGCTTGGGCTTCTCGTCTTATGCATTGGGACCCTTGGACTGCCATTCAGTCTGCCCCTGCGGCTACGGTGTGACGCTATCCATTCACCGCAGCTGCTGCCCGCCCTCCGTAGGGATCTCTTAACGGATCATCAACAGGCAGAAGGCGACTACAGGGTTTGCTTCTCAGTGCGACGTGCGCCACCGCTTTCGTGGCTGCTGCGGTGTCCACAAATATGTCAATGTTGCAGTGCACGGCGGGCAAGCGGCTCCTGCGGTCCCCCCTGCTCCCTTGGGGAGCTCCATGTAAGTGCTGCCCCTCGTGTTAGGATGACCAACGCAAGGCTTCTGGCATGTCGTGCAGCAGAAGCAGCATCAGCAGCATCAGCAGTACCATCCCCATCCGTTCCACCACCGGCCATCTCCCGTACGGAATACGCCTACCCACAGTATCCCTTAGGGTGCACTGGCGTATTTGAAGCTTCCCGAAGATGGATGAATGCATCCAGACCCCTGAGGGAAGCTCCTACAGCTGAGGCCCGGCTAAGGGTGCTAATGCAGCAGGCAGTAGAGGGGCCCCCGAATAATGATCCCTCAAAGTTCAGAGAAATGCCGCCACTTTCGGAGGTCCATCGAGCAACGGAACTAAGAGCTGTTCCATCAGGAGCACTTGAAACGGCGGCAGCTACGCCAGCTGCAGCCTTTGTATCCCGTCTATCCTCAGGGGTCACCCTATTCGATATGACGCGACCCGTTTCAGGCTGCGCAGCGATGGCCTCTGTGAGAGTGGCCTTGCACTTCCCCCCCAAGGATCAACTTAAGATTACCGCCAGCCGCATGGATCATTGCACTATGAGCAGCAGCAGTTCCAGTCGCTTGTGCTGCGCAGCCGGCAGGCAAGGGGCTAAAGTATACGTTTGGGGGGAAAGCGACTCTCTTCTTGTTGGCGGTTTTCTGCAGTTGCTCTCACGAAGCCTTAGTGGGGGGTCTCCTTGTGGGGCATCCTTTTTGGCGGCAGCAGGACCCACTAGGCTTTTGCGCCGTTGCAGGTTGTTGGACTTGCTCCCCTACACTCGGATAAGGGGCTTTCGGGGGGCCGTTGAACTTATTTGGCGTTCCACTTGCGATTTACTGGGCCAGTGCACCAGCTGTGAGGCGGCATTGTCACTGGGGAAGGGGCTTCGTCACTTTGATGGGGCCGGGAAAGGAAGCCACGTTGACGCTATTGCATCCAACCACGGCTGCGCAGGAACGGAATCAACGAAGGCAGCCACAGCAATAGCAGCAACAGCAGTACCAATGGCGCCACCAGCACCAACAGCGCCAACAGCATTCTTGGGGGCGGGGGGCGCATCTACTGTTTGCTCACAAGGACCCCTTGGCGACATGCCAGATCCTTTGACACTACCGGTAGAAGGCAGAGGACAACATTTGCGACAACATGAAGGAACAGCTGTGTTAATGGAGCGAAGCCATGCAGCTCTTCCTCTTGGAGGCGGCGTTGGTTCGGAGGCACACGTGCTGGTATCTGGGGGAGTTGATTCTGCAGTATCTTTGTTCCTAATGCGAGAGTGGGGCTTCAGGCCAAAGCCTGTCTTCCTTAAGGTATGGGCCCCAGAGGCCACCCAACTAAAGGAGCAGGTGTACAGTCAGGCGCATCAGGGGAGGCTTGCTGTCGCTGCCGCTGCAGCAGCAGCTGCAGCAGCTTGCCCGTGGCGCGAGGATGCTGAGATGGCAGCGGCAGTGGCAGCCGCAGCAGGTTTGCCCCTTGAGGTTGTTCCCATGCAGCAGCAGTACTGGGACAGGGTCATCACTACTTTCTTAGAAGGGGCTCGGTGAGTTCTTAACTCCCTAGTTTCCAACCCATAAGGTAGGGCCTGGGCGACTCTGCCCAACAATTCAAAACCTAGAGACCTAAAACATTCCTCAATATTTGAAGTGTGTGTGCTGTGCTTTGTCAAAGATCGGGCCTGACTCTAAACCCCGACTGGAGCTGCAACTCTCTAGTGAAATTCGGGGCCTTTGTGGAGACTCTTGGTGATCTAGACTGTCCAGTTGTCTCCGGCCACTATGCTAGAATTCAAATGAATGAAGGTGGGAAATAGGCCTGTGCTGGGTTGCTTTGGCAATTTGTCTTGAGTGAGAAGTTTGTGAGAGCAGCCAATATCGCGCCAGGAACTGCAGCGGCTGCTACTGTTGCGAGAGTTGTTGCGATAATAGTGGCTGCATCTCCCTCGTTATTCCGAGCTAACAGTTGGGTATTCGAGCAGAAACGGTTCAGCTGTATCCGTGGTGAATAAAACTGAATTGCTTCGAGAACCCTATCAGGCATTTCCTGCTACTTCCGGTGTTATTTGTGCCTGCGCCGCTCAGGAGTTCCCAGGTTGCTAAGGGGAAAAGACCTGGCAAAGGATCAGTCGTACTTTCTTTCTGGTTTGTCTCTCCAACAATTATCTCGTTCCCTGTTCCCTGTGGGCGCCCTCTTGAAGACTCAGGTGAGGCTGTAAAGTCCACTGACCCTGTATTTAGCCTTTGAATATCTTTTGAAGCGACGCACACAGAAGCAACTAGCTGCGCTGCTGCTGCATTTTGTGTGCTTACGTCAGGTGCGAAAACTAGCGGCTGACTGGCACCTGCCGTCTTCACAGAGGCCGGACAGCCAAGGCCTGTGTTTCTTGGGGCCGTTGCCAGTGGGGCAGTTTCTGACGTATCTTCTAGGGGAGAAAGAGGGCCCCATCTTTCACTTTCCATCAGGAGCTCTTGTTGGCCGTCACAAAGGCCTTTGGGCATTCACTGCTGGCCAGCAAAAAGGGGTCCTGCCTCTCTTAGATCCACGCCTATGCCGACGCTGCAAGGGAGCCACAGGTGGCCCTCCTACTCTTTCAGGGCCTTGGAGCGTAGTCGGCAAGGTCCCTGAGGCAAACGCTCTTTTTGTTGTCAGTAAAGAGGAGGAGAGAGCAGCAGAAGAGTGCGTTCGAACTCTGGCATCTGACGTCAGAGATTCTCGTAAGTGCCATGACGGCCCCCATCTAGAGGCTGCTGCAAAGACCGACCGAAGGGCCCATCTGGCTTTGAAGCTTAGACAACTAAGAACCCGTTTAAGGGTGGACAACCTAAAATGGCTTGGAGGAGAAACCCCTCCCGAGTTCGCTGCTTCTATGGCTTTTCAAGGGACGTCCTTCTGCGATGAGGGCTCTGTTGCAGCAACCGTCGCAGCAAATGCCATTTCTGCTGCAAGGGAAGGCGGTCCAGTGCTTGTTGGAAACCCTTCGAATGCAACCTTCAAGAAAGACACCAACGAGCGCGTGGGGCTGGTTGTGCAGGTCAGACACAGCGCAGGTTTTCACGGAGTGGCAAAACACAAATTCAAGATTTTGTGGGCGTCAAAAGGCCCCTCACCGGACCCACTAAAGAGTTCATCAGGGAGGTTGTCATGCTTTTCTGTGTCTGATGAAGAGGCGGAGTTGCTGCTGGAGGAGCCCGATGTGGGGCTTGCCCCCGGGCAGATCGCCGCCTTTTATAGGGATGAGGAGTGTATAGGTTCGGCACGGATTTCTAATATGCAGGGCTTACATGTATTGAAGGAAATCCTCGATAAGGGGAGTTGATGACCATGGCAATGGGGCACGTTGTTACACATTGAAAATACCTCTTTGTGCTTTTGTGCTTTGGAGCATGGACAAAGGCACCTCATGCTGCAAACAACGGGCTAAGCGCTGAAGTAAAGAGCAGCTCATCCAAATGTCTGGCGCTAGCGAGAACCGTGAAGCGGTCCCTTCTCGACTATAACTGACTGTCGCACACACTTCTCACAAGTTCCGCATGAGGAGCCTTGTCGATCCTCAGGCAGCAATTTGCGTCTTGCAGAGACCCATCGCGATGCCTTTTAGTGGAAGATGTTTAGGGAAGGCGAGGCGCTATTGCATCTCATCTAGTTCTTTTGGTGCGTTGTCGTGGGCGCTAGGGGGATACTGGGTGCCCAGCCGGCTGACTGGTGGCGTGGAATGCTTGCACACGGTGTTCTTGAAATATCGCTGGCCTCTTGGCCTGGACTTGAGTACTCTTTGTTGTGTAGCGCTGGCACCTACCCAATTAGGTTGGTTCTGTTTTTATTCCAGCCGTTTAGTTCATTCGCTCTGTTGTTTTGTTTACTTGAGGGGCGTTCTGCTACACTCAAAACTTCACAGAAGCACTGCCTATTGAGGAAACAGCTAAAGAACGTGAGTTTGCGTTCTAAAGTGACATACATCTGCGCCAGCTTGCCCAAGTAAGAGTTTATCGCACCAATATTATCAGGACTAATTCCGAAACGAATACGCAGCTGACATACTGATGGAATTACCCACATACCTCTTTAGTGCAGCATTGCCGTGATCCTTGAGTGATGTGGGCATGAAGACACGCTGAGGTGAGTCTGGAGTGACACAAGGTGCTGTTGAATTATTCTCCATCGCAGAAACCCCGCTGGCAAACTGTAGGAACCCTTGAGATGCTGACCTCCCCTATAGCTGCGGCCAACATAGACCCATTACGTCGCCCGTACGTGCTAGGCATTCTTCACGTATCGCTTTGAATGGAAAGGTAGTCCAGTAGCTGCAGTTAATTTGGTGAGGTTAATCTTTTGTCGGGAATGGTCACCAACTGGGCTGCAGCGGTTCCCCCGTCACGGTGATTGAAGCGAAGGCCGTCGACCCTAGCTGAGGACCGTCATGGGATACAGAAGAGTTGAAATTCGCAAATATACTGTTCCCCGAAAACAAGTGACCTCCATTCCAGTCCAACTGTGGCCTGGGCACAGCTGAGGACCGTCATGGGATACAAAAGAGTTGAAATTCGCAAATATACTGTTCCCCGAAAACAAGTGACCTCCATTGCAGTCCAACTGTGGCCTGGGCACAGCGACAGAGACCTGAAGTTGTTGAGAAGACATGGCCTGCGGTGAGTTACAGCGTCCTTGCACTGTAACGTCTGCAGCGGGAAGACCCCAAGTTGGGTCGTGCAGTAACATTGTAGACAATTGTTCAACACCTACGTGGCCCTCAGTTGCAAGCCTGCTCACCAGGAGCAGGGCACATGCAAACATCGGACGCACCACGTTGACGGCATCGTCGAATACCGTAATTAGTAAAGCCCACTAGTAGAATTTCCGAGCATACCCGCAACCATGCCGAATTGCGAGGTATCCAACCTATTAATAAAGTCAAAGCATCGAGTTGCTCGTGAATAACATACTTCACTTACTCCAGTGAATCCCCATGTTTGAGCGCTGTAGGTAGAACATATACAACCAACTTTACTTTCATACACACTTGATCGACTAAATCTACATGTAGTAAAAACCGCATAATCAGAACAATTATGTATCTGGATAGGGCCTTACAGCCCACATATTCGGGACATTGGTCACTACTCAGCAAGCAGGGGCGGCGTGCAGACGCAATGCTTGCGCCTAGTTAAGAAGGTTTGACGCCTTCTTTCTTCCACGAAAAATTAGTAGAAGAGATATAATACACAAAATATGCAGAAATAGTTATACCGCTTCCCTATTTACAGCCGTCTTCCACTGCGTTCGCAGGTGGCACAACCCCACCCCCGAAGGCAGTCTACAAGAGGCCCCGCAGGAAGCCATTTACAATCTTCTCTCCCTTTACCTCGGTTTTTTTCTCGATTTTGACGTGCTTGAAAATGGAGGCTCAGAAGGCTGCGAGGTAAAGAAGACTGGTTTGCCACTCCAATATCTTAACATCACGATCTACCGGGTTTCACGACTTCGCTGCTCTGCGTCCGCTTCATTCATCTCCTCTTTTTTGCGTTCCATCTCACTATTTTGCAGATGCATTCAGCTGAGTTGCCGTATTGAGAGAGACACCACAATCTCGTTCCCCTCCCGTTCGCTCTGCTTTGGTGTGCAGGCGGGTGCCCTACGGCAGGATGAACGATTTCGTCGGCAGGCGGATCCGCTTTATTGGGCGTATAAAGGAAGCAGAAGAAGATGCCATCATCCTTGAGGCTTCTGAAGGTACTTAGAGGAGAATCCTTGCACACACAATGTTTGCGCAGACCTCACGAGGCGTACCGCGTTGCATATAAACCACCCCCGCATGGAAGGCTTCCTTATTGCTCCTGTTAAATCAACAGCTGTGTGCGCTTCCATTGTAAGGCTGCCACAGCAGTTGCTGTAGTTAATGTGTGTCGGCACTGTTGCTGCTGTAGGTAGATGTGTGAAGTGCTTCCTTCGTGGGACCCCTCCGCCATGCCGCTACGTGGAAGTGGTGGCAACGGTGCAAGATGACCTGACAATCAAACAGGACGAGCACGACCAGACCATCCCGTTAGGAGACAACCTAGGTGGGTGTCGTCTAGCCTTTTTCTTCGTTGGTGTGTGCTTTAGACGAGCAGTTGATACACGTCCGAGTACAATGAATTGCGACCACTGCGCACTTCCTAGACCCTCATGCTTCGCTCCTTTACAAGGACTGGATATGAGACGCGAAATGGTGTCCCCTTTAATCACGACGACTTTATTTTGTGTGGTCTGTGGGGCGTACAGACATTGAGTTGGCTGATGCAGCCACAGCAGCAACCTTCCACCCGCAGTTCAGCCACATGTTTGAGGCAGAATAAACGATATTTCCAAGCGCATCTTGTCATGGCTGGTGCTAGAATGCCGCAGTAGCGCCTTTGAAGACTGGAGATGCGAAGCCATATACGTGAATTAAGCCTGCCACCTGCAGTCTGCGTCGCCAGGGGTATCCGCTGCGACCACACAGTTATGCGGGTTGTGGCCATTCCACCGGCAACACACTATTGGTTCCTTCTGCATTGTTTGTAGTAATTGCAATATGCAGATCCCCTATTTCAAGTAGCACGCAGATTCAGTGGCCAAGCAAAGACAGCCTCGGGCCTTTAACAGCGCAGCGTGGCCACCTTCGGCCTCCGATGCTACAATGCGTGAACAACTAGCTAATTAGAATCTAGCATGCCTTCCATATTATGGGCTGTATGCTAGTCGTTAACAACCAAACTTAGGGGTGATTCCTAATAAATACAGGGTTCGATCCCATCGTATTCTACTGCATAGCTCCTCTAGTGGAGGCTGAGCTTCTTTACAGCAGTGGACGCCACAGTTACGACCAAGATCTCCCCTCCGTCCATGCACGAAAAGCCGGAGCACAGATATGAAGAGAGCCTCGGGAACTCCCTCAACAGCGACGGGCTTTAAGACGTGTACAGAAGCCAAGCCGGAGGCAGGCTTGCCCCACGTACTGTATTGGTTTGCCTTCCTCTAGACGATGAGGAACGCACAGTGCTCAACTTGCACTGTCGTTGCGCATTCTTTGACAGGGAAGCGAAAGGTTGCCGACACCAAGGGAGAGGTTGGTCCGTTGGGGGGGTTTTGTCCGGTGGATGCGTAGAGCGCCTGATGAAAGACCAGCTACCCATAGAAGAAGCACATGTGAAATAATAAAGTGGAGGCAATAAATGCTCACTAGCCGAGTCTTTTGAGTTTAAAGCCCTTCGAGGTTAACAGACTGTGTGTGTTTAGTCATCTCGGGGGGTGGGGGGTACCGCTGCTAGGGGTAAGGGCGAGTTTTCGGCTCTTTACGGGGAAGGCCATATGAAACGGATTATGGAATAGATGCAGTGCGAACAGAAACTGCAACACCTTACTATTTTGAACAATACACGAAAATATGAGCCTCCAAAGTGTGGGCTTCCGCAGCCTGTTCCTCGTCCTCCCCAGCCCCTCTGCCTACTGAGACCTCTTCATTCCCGCCATTTTGTAGCTAGAGAGGCCTGTGCACTTGACTTCTCTGTGTATTTTTGCTGGAGTGTACGGGCAGCAAGCGGCCTTTACTTCGTAGTCCTCCTCGGCTACACACCCAATTTTTCCCTCAGCGCCTTCCTGACTGTATTACAGCCGCTTCCTCTTTTTTGGCCCTCCTCTGCAACTCCCCTAGATGTCTCACTGTTGCACCCAAAGAGGGTTCTTGCAACTAGTGTATGAAGCCTTTCCCTGATCAGGCGAACATTTCGGCAGCACAGTAGCAACGTCACCTTACCCCTCCATCAATCAGTTGAGAGTGTCCAGTTGCTTCACTCCCCTAGGCGCCCTGTTCTCCGGAGCTCACTGCGTTGTGGGTTGCAACTGAAAGTGGGGCTCTGAAGGGCAGGTCTGCAGGTGACGAGCGGAAGCACCCCTTTCCTTCATAAAGGTCGTGGGCTGGCCTCACGTGTTGCATCAGACACTGGTTCTCTTGGCGAGTGGAGGAGCGTCTAGGGGGGCTTTGTCTCTCCCATATATCTTCCTGGGCTGGTTTCTTCTGGCTCGTTCAAGGCTTGTATGCTTGGGTGCGTCAGCTCTGCATGCTTTGTTGAGTCTAAGGGGCATTTGACGCGTCTACTGCAGCCTCGACACGACTGCCTCCAATGAAAGAAGAGGGAGGCAACACAGCTGCCTCCCCACCTGCAGCTGCCTCCAGCAGCCCCACTGCGAGTCAAGAGAATGACCAGGCTCAGGCTAACGCGGCAGCTGCCCCTAGCGGCGTCATCGCTTCTTCCAAGACCCAGAATGAAGAGCGTTCACGACAGTATGCAGCAGGCTGTGGCAGGCGCAAGGGAGGAGGGGGGGTCAGAGGCACTCTTTTTAAGGGACGCAGCAAGCACAAACCAGCCCAAGGTGTGGGTAGTGGAGCCGCCGGTGCCGCCGCCTGCGGCAAATTCACATCGCCAGAAGCTGTCCTCAGTGCTGCACGCCAGGTGAAGGACTCTCTTCCGCAGCTTTCTCCTGAGCTCCTCGCAAACTTGAAGGCAAGGGGCCTCGAACCGTGCACGCTAAAGGAGGTCCTGGAGGAGAGGGGCATCGGCTGGGCAGCTACCCAGGTCCGTGGCCACGCACACAGCTATCCAACCCACTCTTCACTCGTTCCCTTCCCTTTGTCTCTCTGCATCGGCGGCCTTCTGGATGGTGGTTTTATCACTGTACTTGTTATAGTGATGAAACCACCATCCAACTGCTAAGCTATCACGTGGCTTTTTCGGTTCTCTGGACTGGAAGGACGTGCTTAGGGTGTGCGCTCAGGTGCGAGACGAACGGGCGGAGTCGGAACATGCGCGGTTACTGAAGGCTTTTCAGCGGCAGTGCGAGGGATGGGGGAACAATAGAGAGGGCTGGGTGCACAGCAAGTGGCACAGCGTTATTGTCTGCCCAGATTTCAAACGCGGGGGCCTCCAGGTGGGTCTCCGTTGATGCATTACTCAAAGGCCCCCGTATGCAAGCAGCTGCCTATCTGCTTCCACTAGTAGACAGACGCCGTCTCTTTGAGCTTGGCGTGCGTCTGCAGATCAAGTCTGCATTCGGAAGCCACGTGGGGTTTTATGGGTCTTCCTGCGGCGGTGTACCTCGCTCATTTGTTTTTGGTTGTGCATGCATTGGTCTTGGCAGTGCAGGCGGTGCTTGTTTGCGTTACTTTTTTGTTGTCCCGGCCTCCTGGCTTTCAGGTGTCCCGGTCTTCAATGAGGGAGATGTGGAATAGCATCATGTCGGTAGTTCACGGATTTGTGGATCCAGACCTGGTAGTCTGCAGGGTCACCGACCCTACTCACCCCGTTCGCTTCGCAACTCCCCCAGGCGAGAGCTGCTACACCGTCGTATACGCCGGAAAGGAGCCGATAAGGGCCTCCAGAGAAAGAAGAATACTGGGGGAATACACAGGGCATGTAAGGGCGGGAAACACCAACAAGCAGAGGTACTTCGCATATCTTTTTGTCCCGATATCTGCGTTAGTTTAATTCGAAATGGCACCACGAGGGGCCCTCATCGACGCAGGCGCAGTGCGCCGGGCAGTGCGTTGGATTGCAAGATACGTATTGAGATAGACGAACGAAGACAGTTACGTGCGTAGCTTCGCGGAGAGAGAGGTGCTGTTCTGTCGTTATTGTACATTTCAGTCTAGGGGCAACTCGCGACCAAGGTTGCCCCTGAGGCAGATATAATGACGGGCGAGTTGGGCAGTGTGTTGCCCGCAGATTCGAGTACGTCTTTGACTTGTCATTCTGCGCGTTGGCATGGCGCGCGGCTGAGGAATTCGAGAAGGACAGTGATTCATCAGAAGACGAGGGACTCCTTACTGCAGATAAACCACCATCCCCAGCCTCCTCTGAGGCCCTGGGGTCGGGGAACAAGAAGGGGCTGAAGAAGGACGAGATGGACACCGCATATATTGAAGGCGTACGCAGAGTGCAAGTCACAGGTGCGGCACGTGGAAGTTAAGGGTTCTTGCTCCGTCTCCATGGAGGCCTTGCATTAACCGTGGGGAACGGAGATCTTCAAGGCGCAGCAGATGGCGGCAGTCGGTTTCTTTTAAAGGAGAGGGGAGGGACTCCCAGCCTTCGTCTGAGGACGTATATTGTGCGCGTTGTGGTTAAGGGGTGCTGTGCTATTTTTTTGTTTTGGTTCGTAGGCTCCTCAAATATCGAGCGTGTGGCACTCCCTGTTCGCGGAGAGTTGGTATTGGACTCGCATGATGCATGCAACCAAATGTCGCTCGTCAATCACTACGGTGGGTTTCGTCATTTGCCCTTTTTCCTCGAGGACCGTTTGTCTTTAGTTGTGTCTTAGTGCCGACTACCTCCACTATATCTGCTGCATATCTCTAAGTTTGCCTGCGCCTCTTTCTGGGCACATACGGATTAAACGTTACTTTGGGCAGCGGCGTACTTGGCAGCTAGCTCTATCTGCACTGCGTGTTGAGCAGGTTGCTCGTGCTCAGCTTTGAGCTTGATGCAAGAACCTGAGTAGTTGGGCTCGGTTTTCTCTTTTGTCGCCTCCTCAGGCACCATTGGATTGCTGGGAGAGAAAATATGCCACTGCAACACAGAGTGGCAGCAGGTTTTTGTGGACGGTTGGCCACACATTGTTCTCACCACGATTCCCGGAGTTGCGATAGAACCAGGTACATTCATTGATGCTTTCTTGCGTAGGGACATGTTTTTGACGTGTGGGCGTGCCTGATGCGTTCGTCACAGCCCCCTTTTTATGTATAAGGGGGGAGTCAGATACCTTGGAAGGAATGCAGCGCCAGTCCGGTGTCTCACCTCCTCGACGGTAAGCAAGAACTCACTAGCTTTCAGGATGCCTGTTGGTGGCCAGCCTTGCTATTGCTGGTGCCGCAGGAGAAGAAGTTCTGGCTGACTTCGGCTATGATTGGTTCAATAGGGTGCAAGATGCCTCCCACAAGGCGATAGCCCGCGAGCTCCTCGACTATCGGACTGGTGCTAAAGCAGGCGCCTGTCAGGTGCGCGGTGTGCTTGAACCTTTGCTGCCATGCATCCTGCATTGCAGTCTTCATTTCCATTTGCTCATTAGTTCCCTGTTGAGCATGTGCTGGCTTTCATTGCGTTATAGACTCTAGCGCCGGCACGGAGTGCAGACTGTTTAGTGCGGGACAACGACGTGGCGCTGCAGACTCGAGCCCGTATGGGCGAAGTATGCCCGTATTGTCACTCGGACGAGATACCGCTAGTGTCAACTACCTCCTCGAAGACTTCAGTGAAAATTACAGACAATGCGGGCAAGTCGGCAGCAGCGGTCAGGCAAGGACCAGGCGAGAGGCCGCAGAAGACGCAGATCCAAAGGCAACAGAAGAGTGAGGCAGCAAACGTGGAAGGGAACCAGCAAATGACGCCTGTATGGGGTGAACAGGTTGTGCACTGCGACGGATGTGACAGACCCTGCCATCTACGTTGTATCTTCGGGGCACATGGCGCCAGCCGGAGTCAGCCCGCGCAGCAGCACGAGCAGCAGAAGCTTGAGGAGGTTGCGCAGCAAATGAATGAGCAAGAAAAAGACCGGCAGGAGCAGAATATTCAGGAGGGACAGCAGCCCCAAAAGCACCGGCAGGGGAGACAGCAGCAACCTAAGGAGCCTCTAATGCATCCTGAGGGGTTACTGCAGACAGACGCACCGGCGTCGATTCAAGAACCTCCAGATCCCTCCAGCTTTTCAGAGGGACTAAATGATGCTTCTAGTGCATCCCCGCAAGCAACGCAGCCCTTCCCGGAGTTTGGCGTTATTACTGGCGGAGAGAGTGTAGACGATGTCTACCGGTGGTTTGTTGAAGGGGACTGCAAGTGGTTTTGCTGCGTCTGCCGGCTTCAGTGGGAGAGAATGGCAACAGCCATGAACTTCTCAGTGGACTGGAGAGCCCGCAAGGTGCTTAGCGAGGGAAACCCGCTCCTTTCACCGTTCTTCAGCGACGTTGGGACAACCAGCATTGTGGCGCCAAAATCCAGGAAAGGACAGGTGGAACAAACGAACACTCGAGATGGTTCATACCGCCCAGGTACTCAAGCAGTGGTTGGCGCAGCTGGCAGCAAACGCAGAGGCTGCAACGTAAGAGCGAACGGGCTCAGTGCCCATTCCAAGAGACCAAAGAGGGGCACGACGGAGTCCTCTTCGTCTTACCTTAGCAGAAACTTGAAGGGTGTTTTTGGTACAAATGCATGCGAAGGGTGCCACCAGGAAACTTTTTCATCCACCAAGGGAGGACGTGACTCTCGACAGGAGACGGATGGATCGGACTCGCAGAGGGGTGAGGTGAGCGGGTGGGAAGCAGGGGCGTCTATGGGTTCTGCACCGCCATGCGTTGTAGACGCCGAACCTCCTTTCTCTGATGCTGCTAAGAGAACTGGCGAAGCCGGCGAATCCTTCTCAAGCTGTCAAGCTGATTTCAAGACGGCTCGGTTGAGCGAAAAACTGACGGAAGCAACGCCCCTCACGAGACCCGAGGAAGTGCCCGTAAATCTGGCTGTGCACGGCAGCGAAACGCCGCAGATTGTGAAGGAGGACGTTGATGCTGTGTCAGCTCTGCCGATTGGCACAAGCAGTGTGTCCCCGGGGTGCAGAAAAACCAGGGACGGCACGAAAAATGGGGAACCTACTGACGTCAGACCCAGTGATGCGGATGGCGGTGTTGAGAAGAAGCACGCTAACGGTCTGGTGATTGAGGAAGCAATGCGTGTGTACAAAAACAGCAGCGAAAAAAGGCAAAACAGCAAAATGCAGCCGTGCCCTGTGGCTTTGACACCGGAGGAGTATTCGAGCGAGGAACTGCTTGGCTGCCGGACGGATATGCCGGTAGAACCTCGAGCGCTTTTGGGCTCGCTGCAGCCTTGTGTGCACTGCTATAAGTTGTACGGGACGAAGGCGAGCGTCGAGGTCTGCAGGCTGACGAAACGGCACCTAGCGTCTAATTGGGATCATCCGCACTTTGTTTCTCCTGCACAGATACAGGACGCACTTCTCACGTGCTTCCAAGACGCCCTGCTGACGGTGCAGAAAGAGCATCAACAAAAACTGCAGAAGCTTTTCGACAACATGACGCCGCTGCAGCGGGGGGCAAACATGAACGCTCTTATGGTCGGAAATAGACAACCAAGGATCCATGAGAACGCTGCTCGCCGCAGCGCGGAGAACACGCAAAAGCCGCAAGTTCACGAGACCGAGACAGTGTGGAAAGGAAGCATTCCGTTGCTCTGTGTTACTTTGGGGAAAACAAGGGTGGACTACCAGTTTCCGGACGGCCCGTCAAAGAAAAAGTGGTATTACGGGGTAGTGAGTAACTACCAGGCGATTTCAAGTAAGGTTGCAGACGCCGACGCGGAAAGAAATTCGGAGGGAAGAAAAGAAGACGAAAAGGAGAAGAAGATCACGTATTACACAAATCAATTCCGAATAGACTACAATGACGGAGATTTCCAAACTGTTCCGCCCCATGAATTGATTGAAATGCTCATTGAAACAGGACCTGGCAGCAAACTAGACGGTCGGAAAGCTATCACAACAACTCCTCTAGTCAAAATGCTCTCCCCAGAGCTGAAAAGGGCTAGTCGCCGAGTTAATCAACTTGTCCGAGAGACTAACAGGAAAGGTTGCGTAGTAGAGTCGGAATCTGACGATGAATAAATCGCAAGATCTTCGCAGTACTAGCTTATTGTTTCTTTGTCGAACGTGCAGACAGCGAAAGCAACCCCGCTTACGCCTAAATATCAAATGTTTGGACACTCTGTAGCTGGAGTGCGGCTACACCATAGCGACATTGGGTCCTGGTTAGCTGTTTCCTCGAGTTGTGCATAGAGGACGTGTAGTCTACCATCGCGCTTGCGAGCCTGTTTTACGATCATGGCTCCAGCAAGCCCGCATCCAGGGGTTTGGGGGTGATGCTTGCAGCACAGATATTTGGCTGCCGGGCTAGGCAGCAGGAGGGAGTATCCTCACGCCTAGCAGATGCGTTCCTGGTTTTGGTGTATCCTGAGCATCTGCGGGTGAAAATACTAAGAATTTTTCTTGGCGTCAACAAATTATGGCGACAAGCAGAGCGAAGTATGTTGCATAAGCGGTACAGCGTCGGGGAGGATCCCTACTGTAGTATAGTTTCCAGTAGGTAGCCCATTGAGAGCACTGCGCAGTTTGGTTGCTTGACGCATATCAAGGGTAGGAAGGAATGGTTTTAATAGAGACTGTACTGGCGGAGTCGCTAGATAGTGTACGAGCTCTAAACCGCAGAGTTTATAGTCAATAGGGGCTACCTACTCTGCGAACGTTTAGGCATTATCTTTACCAGGTTATTTAGCAGCATTGCCAATGCAGTTGTCATGACACATTGCATAGAACTGCGCAGATGGTAGGTACTCGTTTTCGTGGGTGTACGTCTTCTTTTTCTGTTTTTAGTTTCTGTTTTTTCACAGCAGCACTTGCGTAGCCGTTTGCCGGCAACGAAGAACTTTCTCAGTACGATGGCGTAGGAAGGGTGTGTGGATGGGGAGGCGGGACTAGGATAGAACCCTTTCAGAGTCGTTTGTAATCCAGGCATGTCTGTGTGAGTCACCCTTACGGTTCATAGCGGGCTGGAGGAGGGAAGGGGCTTGGGAAGGAGGTGAATATATGCTCAGATGTCGCAACGGTCCGGATGATTGTTGCATGCTCCGAGTCATCTTTCCTACGCTATCCTTGTACTACGTATGGTTGTCTTATCTTTAAAAATAATGCTAGACTATGGTAGAGGAACGCTGAAAGCTAGCTGCATTCAAAAAATTGCCAACACGTTGACGGGCGATGCGCTGAGAGCGCGTGATCGTCGCAGTGAGGGAATAAAATCGGTTGAAATATATTAGCGGAAAGATTGCATGAAAGAGGAGAAGAGGCACCATCTATTTACTGCCCCTGTTCATGGACGTTTTCTTCAGTGGCACTGGAGAGTAGGGGCTATCCGACTGGATGGTCAAGGTACTCAAGACAGGTGATTCGCACGAAAAAGTTGAAGTGGTCATCATTGCGCAGGCAATAGATGTAAGTGATTGCAATGAGCACAAAGGAAGGCATGTTGAGCGCGCTGTGAGCGCTACATCTCCTTGGCAAGCGAACCGGCTGCAGTAACTGGCTGCGGGAACCGAATGGAAATTCCGGCAATGATGCATGCCTCAAGGCCTTCACACCCACACACCTCCCCTCATTTCGTGTAAGTACTATGTAATTTGGGGAAACATTATTGGATTCTCGAGGGCAGCAAGGAAGAATTGTTCTGTTTCCATTAGCGCGACACTGGCGAGGCCTTGGTGGTCCATTGGGCGCATTGTCGGTTGCACACTATGTAATTTGATTTTTGAAGGCTCTCTCTCTCGGTCTATATCCGGAAAAATTGGTGGAACCAAAAAATGTTCCAGCTCTGAAAGGAGAATATCGAATGTATTCAATGCACGGAAGGTGTGCTGTGCTAGCTTGCAGAGGGCAGTGAGGAGCCTTAGGGCTACGGCGCTGTGACTGGTCTGCTGTCGGCAGCACCAATGAACAAGCAAAAGACAGTTGGTCATTGAAACTAAATTAGAAAAGTCTTATGTGTATTTTCAGCAGCACGTTTGCTGGCGCATTCGTTCTTTCCGTATATTTAACCTCGCAGTGAGTCGGAAGGGACGGGTCCAAGGGAAGCTTAAGTGCTGAACAGAGAACGAAACCGCCTTGACAATGACATTTCTTCTACTCCTTTTCGTCTTTACTTATTCCATTTTGCTTCTTGGAGCTCAAGCGGGCAAGTGGAACAATCAAGCAAGCTCTCTCCTGTCTCCTGAACATCTTTCGACTTTGGGGGCTAAGGCAGCTGCCTTGCGAGCGAACGCCAGCCAGAACGAGACTTCAAAATTGAGAGGAGAAACCCTATCCGCGCACTCTTTGGTGCAACAATGGGTTCAGAGGCAACACCAGTTGTCTTCCGCAGCAGGCACTATCCCTCAGTTGGGAGTTAGTGCAGAATCTGAATGGGACTACAAAGAACACGGGGCTGACTGGACACAAGGAAAGTGCAAGACAGGCACACGTCAGTCCCCTGTTGATTTACACATTGAAGGTTTAGAGGAACCGGATCAGAAGAACATGACACAACTGTACTTGAGCGCTTTCTCCGGTGAGCGAGCAGCCTCGATGCCGGGCAAGCTCTGGAAGAAGGGAGACTTCTTTTACACTTATCCAAACCAGCTCAGCAACGTCTTGTTGTACAGAACAGATAAGGTATTTCAAGTTCGTTCTGCTGGAGAAGGTCTCGTTCCGCTAGGTGCAATGTTCGGGTCTGACACAACCGAAATGTTCGTTGCGCACCAGATTTTGTTTCATTCTCCCAGTGAGCATACATTTCAAGGAGAAGCTAACAGAAGGGAAATAGAGATGCAGATATGGCACTATTCGAATGACCTGCTGTCAATGGAGGCCAGCAAAAGTGTAAATTTCGCCTCTCTCCCTTACCTGGCGCTCTTCGCCCAGAGTAGCGTCAACCTGCCAGAAGTTGAACGGTCAATGGCTGAGAACAGCAAAAGTGGAAAGGACCCTTCTCTTCCGTCTTCTCATTGGAGAGTTATTTCTTTGACTTTTATGAGTGAAGAGCTCGACCAGGCAAGTCTTGAAGAACTGAGAGGACTCCCATCGGAAAAACTCCTGAGAACGCTGCTAATGGCCGACGTTTCAAACAAACAAAAACAAGGTACGTGCAAAATGAGCGGTCATTATTTGAGCACCTTCGGCCTAGGGAATACATTCTTTTGTTCTGCCTCCTTCAGAATTTCACTTTTCATCGGACTCCTCAGAACCTATACCAATTTGGGCGAGGGCAGAGCTTGAGCTTGAAGGCTTGCACTTTGTTTGATTTGACTGTTTTCAGGCGATTCCCAGCTGCTTGAGCTTCCTCACCCTTTGAACCTGCAGTCCCTCATGATGATGTTACAGCTAACAAATCAGGAGTTCTTTGCTTACGACGGGAGCCACACTATGCCTGGATGTGAAGAGAATGTAAGGTGGTATGTCGCGCGTCAGCCTTTGCCTGTCGCTACAGACACCATGCTGAGGTTCTACAAAATGCTAAACCCCAAGACTCTTAAGTCGGTTAAAGAAAAAGACGGGAATTTCCGTGAGCTGCAAAATGTTGAAGGCAACATGCACAACGACGGGAATGTTTTCTTAGTACAGGGGTTTCCTCTACAAGTGCTCATTGCCGATAGCTTGGGGTTTACAAACATGTCAGACCAAGCAGAAGTCAATGCAAGCACCTTCCAGGGATGGTTTCAAGAGAGCAAAGCAGTACCTACTCACATGTGCTTATCTTTGGTGGCAGTTTCCGTCTCATTGCTGGCGGGTTTGCTGCTGTGAACAATCTATGTACAAGCATCTGAGTGGTCATCGCTGAAGTCATGCCACCTGAAGCACTATTTTAGGATTGAATTTACAGATCCCTTTTACGGAAGCGGCCAAGCCCCACAACCATTCGAGTCTGAGGGCTCTGCGCTGCTTTGCGGCCCAAGGTATTCTTGGTGCCTGACAATGCTTTTTGATGCCCGCAGTTCCTTCGTTTTCCCGCCGAGTCTGCATGGCTAATTTATGGTGTGACAGTGGGCCAATCACGCTGGGTCCTCCACCGTTTATGCTGCAGCCCATGCTACTTCCACTTCTGAGTTTAAAGAATCCGCTTTGTCGAGCTTGCATTCTCGGCAAGTGCATATGCTTGCGCAGGTAACAGCCCTTTTTAAACCGAATGATTTGGGATACTTAAAGGCGCAAGCACTAAGCTGCAGTTAAGACTCAACCCAAAACTGACAGCGACGCATCCTGCCCAAAACACTGGTACAATGCATAACGAATAGCAAGAGTGACTACATGCAAACGGCAAAAAAGTGAACCGCAAGGTCCCAGTTTTAGCCAGATTTCCCATCTCCTTTAGCGCGGGAAATTTTAGAGGCTGTGCAGTTGCGTGCGCAGCACCACCTCTTCCCAAACATGTCTCTTGTGCGCGGACGCTCTCCAGATACGGTGCGGCTCCTTAAATATAAAACTCCAAAAGAATAATTCGTCTGCATCTCTCCTGTTTTGCAATACCAGGCTAAGAATGTCGACTCACCGTTTGTTCTAGTGCATTCACAAGTGTTTTCCCTTAAGTATCGAAAAACGAGAACGCAAGGTCAGCAGCTGACGACCCGTCCGCTGCCTCTCGAAAGCGTGTCATATTCAGGTACAGAGCCCCATGCAGTCTTGTGGCTTTACATACTGACGCCGTGCAGATCGTCACCTACAGAACCTGAACCACCGAACTGTATACAAGCGTGCATCCCTTAAAACAACGCAGTCAAAATGCCCTTTGCAGTCCCGCAGTCACATGGTGCTGAAGAATGAAGTAACTGTGCCTGAAAAGAAGATAATACCTCATTGTTGCTAAGCTTAACCTTATCAACTACTATAAATTGTATCCCTGCATCCTAATAGTTGCGCCTCGAATGTTCCTCCTCGTAACATTGTTAGTGGTATCCTCTCGTGCGGCGCCGCCTCCCGACTCGAGCCACCCCATAAAAAAAAAAGAGAAAATGCAGCTGGCTCGTATGGAGAGGCATCCGGATTAGCCAAGGCTAGCATAGGCCCCAAAAAGAAAAGGTCGTCAGTAGCTGTTTCAAGAGAAGTAGGCTGGACACAGACATTCCTGCACCGTATACCCGCCTTTCTTCCCCAGATATGCGTCATCCCCAAGTTCTGGGGGACCGCACACGGTGTCGACTGACAGAACACTGAGCTAGATGCTGAGAATCAGAAATGGCTCAACAGGTCATTTAAACCCTGCTGGTAGCTCCAAAACTGTCTTACCAGACTGGCTGGAGATACCCATTGGGCTATTCTGAGCCCAGATAAATTACATGCTGGCTAGCTGGCTTAGCTAGCGCCCTAAATCTGTGCGCGGGAAGCATACAGAATGCTGAGGCTGGTGTGTCCAGCACCATGAGACACTGCCTCCCAGTAGCCTGTGTCCTGCACCAGGACTGTCGTGAATTCCCTCAGCCACCAAACCACCTCCTGTATAAACGCGATGACTTGGCAACGCTTCAGCGCTTAGCATACGGGACGATGCAACATACGGAGGGTGGGAGGAGGGCGGTACAAGCAGAGCAACCGCTCAGCCCCATACACCGAAAATAATAAGGAACACCACTGGGAACCAAGCAGCAGACGGTGGGCCACAAGTTCCTTAACAGAACTACATAGCCGCTCGCATGTTCCAATCACTGTTACTGCTGTCTGCTACTCTCGTTGCCTTTATATGCATTGCAGAATGAAATCATGCAAATACCACTAGTTCTGATCCTTGCGACAGCATACGGTAGTCATTGAGTAGCACGCATCGTTGGATGTGCTTATCTCTGCAGTTGAGCACCCCTCAGACGTCAGTCTCCTGGTTTCTCAACTCCGGACGGTCTTTCTGCTCTTTTTTGGCCTTCGCCTTCTCCTTCTTCTCCTGCGCTGCCCGCCTCTTCTCCTCTGCTTCCTGTTTGGCCATGTCCCGAGCTGCCTGCGGCCAGAAGGGATGTGGATCCGCGCGTTTCTTACACAACAGCAGCAGTAACACGAGGTAGTTGATGCCGCATAGCACCAAAATAATCAGACAAGGGTAGTAGTACACAGAGTGGAAAACTTCCACAACGAGCTTCTGCATGGGGATTTTCAACAAGGAAAGGAAGCCGGCTATCAAGTGAATTGTCCCCACAATCTTTCCGAAGTGGGAGGACGAGAATGTATCGGACACGAAACAGTAGCTCTGTGAGCTGTAAAAAGAGACGTAGCAAATATAAAGGAGAGCTGAAAGGTATGCCGTAGGCAGCGCTGGAACCATGCTGAACCCATACGCCAGGGTTATGCAGGTATTCAGGAAGAACAAAATGGGCATGATGCCAACCATGTCCACGACCTTGCCTATTACCTGAAATACACAACGAAGGTACAGTAACCCCACGAGCTGCACCTACTGCAGCCATATGCATGTTATTCTACCTAGCAAGCAAAACGTGGATGATTTTCTCATCAAAGAAGTGTGCCCTATACTGGATGTGTAGCACCCGAAGAAATATTTACACGTTCCGCACTTACAATGCATGGGAAGAGGGAGAAGGGCAATGCAGCTCCCATGAAGTCGTTGACCTCTTTTCCTAGTAGGTTTTCAGCTGTTGTGGTGAAAAATGCATATATAATGGCCTTAATGATGGAATAAAGCACAATACATATGGCATATGGCGATGTGAATTGTTTAAGGAAGGAAGCGGGCTTCTCTTCTTTTGCTGCAGCTAGCTGGTCCAGTGTCTCTGCGTTTCCTGCACCTCCCGTTGCAACGCTCATTCGCGTTGCTTGGTAAATAGCAGGAACCTCTTCCGTCTGGTCGGCGATAGGCGGGCTGACCCCACCTTTATTTTGCTTGTCATCCTGAGTTTTCCTCTCCTCATCTGCTCCGCCACATTCAGACCTGGTCTTCTTTCCCTGTCCTTTGCCAGCTCCCTGCCGAGGTACATCTAGAAAATTTTTGCTCCTGCGACCTGGTTCGGAAGCAGTGGCCCCGGAATGCCCGTCGTGTGCATACAGCGGCCACTGACCTTCATGAAAGCTGCTGAAACTGTCGCGCCATGCATGGGCTTCTATGGAAGCGAACGAATCGTTGACCCTCTGAATAGGATGGTGATAATCACCCCCCTTTTCGATCTCCGTAAATTCGTTCCAGGGTTTGAAGTGTTTATAGGGGATCAAGAATAGGGACACGACGAAGCACAAACCTGAGAAATGCCATTCACATGCACACGGTAAGCTCCCCAACGCGTGTTCACTCGATTACAGTGGCTGCACCAAAGCTCCACTCAGAGCGTACGGAAAGAGTGAACGGCACGAAAAGTCACGTGAACACCAATAAAGCGAGTTTCAAGGAGCTTCGGCTCAAGCAAGAAGAGAACTGATGAATGGGATAACCAAAAAAGGAAGACATTCGAAAGAGCCGTTTTAACGCACCTGGCCCCACAAGAGCGTATCCTAGGCAAACTTCCTTCAGACCTATACCCGGATTGGCCACCTCTATCTTATCTAAGATTGTAGGCACCGCAAAACTGGCGCTCTTGGACGCTCCGAGTATGGCGACGATCAGCCTGCAAAGCGAAATTCATGTGCAGACAGGGAATATATATAGGAAGCGCACAACAACGTACACTGAAAAACTAGTCAGGTGCAACCACAAGGGAGGCATCACCACTCTCGGGAATTCAGCTGAACGTACCCCTCATGTCCAGGGAAGAGGTTGGCCGAAGACAGGAGCGGCAAATACCCTATGTCTGATCCTATACCCATAAATATGAATGCGGCAATGTAAGTTTGTACTGACTCGGACCCGAAGGCAAGTAATACCCAGGCGAGTGCGTTCATGAGCTGGCCTATTGCAGCTGTTATACGCGGCCCCAGGTAATCAAGCAGGAGGCCAGCAGCAAGAGAGAATGAAAAGGCAAAGGCCAAACAAGTTACAAATATATTTCCAACTGCTGAGTTTTGGTCCTCGCATATGTACCGCTTTCCCCCATGTACTGGCTCCCTCATATCCGGTTTCCCTTCTGCCAGGTACTGGTCACACAGCCACGAATACGCGTTTGCTCTGAAGAGCAAATTTGAAAGGTTTGGCCAAGCGAAGTAGACACGAGCAGTCAAAAATGCATAAATAACATACGTCACCAGCACGAAATAACGCCCAACTCCACACGGTTTCCGCTGCGTCTTTGCCGCCACCACGGCGGGTGTATTTTCCACGTGAGCTATCGCCCCCTGTAGCAGTCTGCGCCAAAGCCCCCAGCATCCCTTCTTCCCGTTGCTGTCAGAAGAGGAAGACGCGCTGCTGAAGCCCCCATTTGGCCGGCTCGGCAACTTAGCCGCAGGAGCTGGCATTTGCCCGATATGGGAAGGCGACAGTGCTTCCGCCGAGTGAAAGCTGTGAAAAGAAGTGCCAAAGATATCGAATCATAACACAATATTCAGAAAATAGATAAAATCGACAAGAAAAATGGAAGCACAACCGAAAACTTTGCACGTCAAACAAGCGAACGAAGGGATGCAATTGCAGCGCTCCCGAGTACAACTCAACTGCTCCGTTTGAAGGCCAGTTCCCTTTTAAAGACGAATGTTGATCACAATCAAGCCCCCTTCTACGGATTTAAAGCGAAATGTCAGTAGTGTATACTCGGCTGGGCAACAGCCACCGGGAGGGCACCGCAGTGCTCGTTGGGAGCACTTCGCTCGAAAATGCCGGTTCAAGCAACCTGCTGCTGGCTCCGTGGCGAATTATGATAGTCCAGCTCTTATGAGAAAATCGTATACTCCGTGTTGAAGACTTAAGGTTGGGTCACCGCTGTTAAGCATCAGTGAGTGGCTACAAGCCTTCGGTGGGGCTGGCCAACGTAAAGAACAAGGACGAGCTTTAGCGAGCTGTGGTCAAAAAACAATTAAAAATTGGCAAAAACTGTACTATTTCTGGGAAAGTCGAGCAATTCCATGAACTCGTTATCGAATGAGACGAAATAACGCCGTCGCTTCTCGCCGTGCTTCACTTGCCCACCTGTTCCCCACAGCAAGAACAAGGGTAGGCGTTCCTTTTCCGGTGGAGAAAACGTGTACATCCCATGCATTATACATTGTCTTTGCTTAAGTTAAGTCAATTACAAAACTGT
>NW_013549975.1:1285-2408 GCF_000499425.1 Eimeria acervulina | reverse complement strand
TTAAGTGGGACTGTGTAGTGAAAAGCAAACATCAGGAAAACAGTGGCTTGCCCCGATGAGTGGGTTGTGCGCAGAGGCACACACTCAGGTGTGAATGTGAGTAACAGCCTGCCACAAGGGCAGCCGTTTCAGACGGCGCGCTTGGACGCACTTCCTCTACCTACAGCGAAAGCGTTGTGCAGAAATGCGGCACTAGTCCATATCCTCTTCTCTAAATGAGCATGGACAAGATGCGCATGCAACACTGAAATTCATCGAAAACCCATATGCAAACCAGTGAGAGAAGGGCATTATTTCCTGCAATTGCTGCATAGTGGAGACAACATATATTCAACATGCACGCGCACTATAGCTCTAGCTATCAAAGCCGTGACCTTACCTCAACTTGGCACGAGGCAACCCCCTACTAGATCGCTCAAAGCTTCGTGGCGTTCACCAAAAAGGCAGTTCGTCTCGGCGGCGGATGAGCTATGTGCACCACCAAACTCGAAACTCTATATATCGCAAAAAAACACGTTAACAGAAAATAACGCCCAGCTCCTACTCCGCACATCCGCGAGGTAGCGTATTGCCTCCTGACGAGTGCCACGTGTGCATATAAGCTCTTCATTACGTAACGTTGTGTGAAAGAAGGCTGAACAGTCCCAGACATCCCGCTGACAGGAAGCTCGTACTCACGCACCCGCCCTTCGTAATAGGCTTCAACGCTTGTTCCGTCTGCTCCTCATTGCGAACCGTGCCGGGCATTTCCAAACTCATTCATCAGCCCAATACCCAAACACTGCTGAACAGCTCAATGTACGAAGAATACACGCTCGACAGGCGTGCACTCACACCCCGAATCTGTCCGGCACTGGAGCAACTTGATAGCCGCCGAAGAACCAGGAAACAAAGTTGCCGAGTCCTGCGCATGAAACACTTCTAAATCTGCTCTCTCCATTGCACACCGTCAATGCCACCCATCTAGCAACAACAAAGGCAATACTGGGAAGTGCTTAGCCAAAGGGTTAAGTGGCACTGTGTAGTGAAAAGCAAACACCAGGAAAACAGTGGCTTGCCCCGGTGAGTGGGCTGTGCGCAGAGGCACACACTCAGGTGTGAATGTGAGTAACAGCCTGCCACA
>NW_013549975.1:0-1185 GCF_000499425.1 Eimeria acervulina | reverse complement strand
AACAGTGGCTTGCCCCGATGAGTGGGCTGTGCGCAGATGCACACAGTCACTCACTCACCCGGCCTCAAGGGCAGCCGCTTCAGACGGCGCGCTTGGACGCACTTCCTCTCCCTACAGCGAAAGCGTTGCGCAGAAATGCGGCGCAAGTCCATACCCTCTTCTCTAAATGAGCATGGACAAGATGCGCATGCAACACTGAAATCCATCAAAAACCCATATGTAAACCAATGAGAGAAGGGCATTATTTCCTGCAATTGCTGCATAGTGGAGACAACATATATTCAACATCCACGCGCACTACCGCTCTAGCCTTATTAACTAGACCTTACCTCAACTTGGCACGAAGCAATTCTCTCTTAGATCACTCAAAGCTTCGTCGCTATAAACCTAAACCAAGCAACGCACTGCCTCGCCCTGGAAACGCATTCCCTCACGCTGGAAATTGATACCATGTACATGCAAGCATTAACCCCTCGACCACCGCCTTCAACGCAACGCGATATGGAAGCATTTAGCGAAAGTAACTCGTTCTCTAAACGCTAGGCAAGCTCTCAGCCAAAGCGCAAAATGCAACTCCTCTCCCCGGCGGATGGGGTATGTGCACCATCAAACTCGAAACTGTATCTTAAAGAAGCACGCTGACAGAAAAAAACACCCTCCTCCTACACATCCACGAGCTCAGGAAACGAAAAAATATTCTGGCTCCTCATAAGTGGCACGTGTGCACAAAATCCCCTCATTACGTAACGTTGTGCCCATGAAGAAGGCTCTACTGTCCCAGCCTCCCTGTTGACAGGAAGCTCGTACGCACACATCCGCTCATCGTAGTAGGCTTCAACGCTCGTTCCGTCTGCGTCTCACAGCGAGACGTGCAGGCAGTTTCCAAGCTCATTCATCAGCCCAACACCCAAACACTGCTGAAACGCTCAATGTACGAAGAATACACGCTCGACAAGCCAGCTCCCATACCCCTAATCTACCCGGCATCGGAGCAGCTTGATATCGTCCAAAGAACCAGGAAACAAAAGTGCCCAGTAATGCTCATCTAGCGAGCTTAAATCTGCTCTCTGCATGGCACACCGGATTACATAAGGCAGATGTACTGCACGGACAGACTGCTCCAATCATCAAACGCACAACTCGCTTCGCCGCAAACCTAACGAACGCTCCTACCGAGCAAGCAGC
>NW_013549976.1:1109-2320 GCF_000499425.1 Eimeria acervulina | reverse complement strand
AAAATATTTATAAATATAAATATACATATATATATGCATATACATATATATTATAAATATATAAATATATATTATAAATATATACATATATTAGGGTTTGCATACACCGAAGCAGCCACTGCTTAAATTATATTTAATAATTTTGTTATTAGCACAGCAGAAAAATTTATAATTATAATTATAATAATAATTTGTATGTACAGCAGACAGCAGCAGATGCAATGCCGTGTCATTACTATTTATTTATTTATTTATTTGTTTGTTTATATATTTGTTTGCTTATCTTTATTCACTTATTCGTTTGCTTGTTTATTGTTTCTATTATTATTATTATTATTACTATCATTACTATTATTACTGTTATTATTATTATTATTAGCATATGCAGAGCAAAGTGCAGCATCATAGCTGCCTATACACTTCAGAGAGACTACGATGTCAAGAAATTATTCTTCTTTTTATTTAACTTCATAATAATAATATTTGCAGTAATTATCTTCATCACTCTCATTCTTTTGTGTATATAGACATATATGTAAATATATATATATATATATGTATATAAACACACAATATACATAATACATATAAATATATAAATATATATATATATATGGATATGTATGTATATATGTGTACATATATACAATATTATATATAAACATATATAATAAAACGTATATATATAATATATAATATATATATATATAACCCTGGGCCCTGCGCATTGACGAAAGAAGAAGAAAAGTATTTAACTTAATTATTATTCTTCTTCTTTCTCTTCTTCTGCATTTGCATGCGCTGAAGACTCTAAGAAAGAAAGAGAAGCTATACGCACATGTCTTCTCCTGCATTATAAACAACATATTATAAATATAATATTTATTATATTATGTTATATTATATTATATTATATTATACATTACATTATCATTAATATTAATATTATATTAATATATGCATGAAACTAAAACAATAAAATATTATTCTAAAGGCACACCCTATTATTATTATTATCATTATTATTATATTCTATAATTATAATTAGATTATATAATTTTATATTATATTAATTAAAGAACAAACAAAAACAAAAAATATTATCTTACCCTCCACTTGGTGAAGCGAGTTCGAGAGTTTCAGCTTGAGAAGACGGAGAGTGATGATCTGCAGCAGAAAAGAATAATAAATATAAATATAATTATAATAAA
>NW_013549977.1:1176-2074 GCF_000499425.1 Eimeria acervulina | reverse complement strand
TGCGGCTGGGACATAGGGTTTAAGGGGGCCCCCAGAAGGCTTCCTCTAAACCCTAGGGCCCTTACTTTGGGGGCCCCCTATTATTAACCTGGGCTCTGTACACCCCACCCAAACACTGTGGGCTCCAGTCTGTCTTAACTTCAGTGTTGCATTCAAAATATAAGTAAATCAGGGGCCCCCCAAACACCAAAAGGGGGCCCCCTGCATACTCAGGGGGCCCCATGGGGGGGCCCCCGCGTACCAGGGGCCCAAGGGGCCACAGGGGGGCCCCAATGTACATGCGGGCCCAAGGGGCCCCTGGGGGGGCCCCGGCGTTCATAGGGGCCCCTGAGGGGGCCCCCGTAGAGGTTAGAGGGCCCCCATAAACTCCTCCAGTGCCTCTTCTGCTGATTCTCGGGTCTGCAAGCACAAACCCAAATAACATACCTAAACCCTAGACCCTAAAAACAAAGGCAAACCCTCTGGGAGCCCCCCTATGGCCCTCTAGGGTTTAGGGTCTAGGGTTTAGGGTTTAGGGTACCCGAGTATATAGCGCTGCTATGGCGTGAAGAATTGTTAGGAAGGTGGGGCGTCTGTTGCCTCTTCGCCTGCAGCACTTCTTAATGAGGACCTGTAAATAAATAAATAAATAAATAAATAAAATATTAATATAAAATAAATATTAAACTAGTACTGAAGATAATAGAGAAGGCGAGACAAAGATATGCACCACAAAACAAAAAAAGATATTCTTATCTTCGCTGCAGCAACCGGCAGACACTGCAGCAGCAGCAGCAGCAGCAGCAGCTGCTGCTGCTGCTGCAGCAAGGCAAGCAGCAGCAGCTGAAGCAAGACCAAAAGCAACTGCAGCAGCACCACCACCAGAAGCAAGAACAGCAGCCGCACCCGTAGCAGCAGC
>NW_013549978.1:22131-34650 GCF_000499425.1 Eimeria acervulina | reverse complement strand
AATTTTTAATATAAAAAATACAAATTAATTTAATTCATAGAAAAAAATGTTATTAGTATAATATTTAATATAAATAAAAATATAATAATATAATATTTTACTCAGTATATATAATAATATATTATATTAATTAATTTAATATATTGATATCAACTCCTTGGGGGGAGGCCCCTGGGGGCCCCCCAGGGGCCCCCCCTGCTGCGGGGGCCCCTCAGGGCCCCCAGCATATAGAAGTATATTACTTTTATTATTTCTTTAGTTGTTTTGCAGTTGTTTGGTTAAGCCTTTTGCTTAAGGGTTTAGGGTTTAGGGTTTAGGGTTTAGGGTTTGGGGTTCTCGCTACCCTCCTACGCTGTTAAGAGGGCACCAGATGAAGCAGCAGCAGAAGCAGCAAACACAGCGGTAGCAGCAGCAGCAGCAACAAAAACAACAGCAGCAACAGCAGTAGAATCAAATACAGCCGCAACAGCAGCAGCAGCGACAGCAGCAGCAGCGCCAGCTGCTGCTGCAGCCAGAGCTGCAGCAGCAACAGCAACAGCAGCAGCAGCAACAGCAACAGCAGCAACCCCAGTAACAGCTGCAGCAACATCAGTGTGGTTGTTCCAGCCGTTTGCTTGGTGCCCCTCAGTAGAGCTCGTATGCTTCCCGCTGTTTAGGGTTTAGGGTTTAGGGTTTAGGGTTTATTGATGGCTTCTAGTCGCCGCTTAGAGCGGCTGCTCGCGTGTGGGGGGGTTTTATTAGCGGGGGTTGAGTCTATGAAGATTGAACTGAGGGGAGCCGCAAGCAAACACAAACTCTACAGGCAAGCGAGGGTTTAGGGTTTAGGGTTTAGGGTTTAGGGGGTAAGGTTGTCTAGGGTTGAGGCCAAATCTAAGGGTTTAGGGTTTTTTCTGTTGGTGCTGCTCCCCGGTATTCGCATGGCAGAAAAGGGCTTAAGGTTTAGGGTTTGTGGTTTAGGGTTTAGGGTTTAGGGTTTAGGGTTTGTGTGCAGCGCCTTTGCGAAGAGTTTTTTGCCTGGTCTTCGCCTGTCTAATTCAAACATAAAATTTGTTTTGGTTGAGGGAGCGCAGCGCAACGCACTCTCATTCACTCTCAGTGAGGGTTTAGGGTTTAGGGTTTAGGGTTTAGGGTTTAGGGTTTAGGGTTTAGGGTTTGGGGTTTGACAGAGAATGTTGGCGGGCTTCAGTCGGTTGCTTCAGCGTGTCTCTACTACTGCTGCAACTGCTGCTGCAGAGCGGGTTGCAGCTGCTGCTGCTGCTGCAGCTGCAGCAGCTGCTGCAGTGTGCGTGTCTGCTGGTGTTGCTGCTGCTGCGATCTGTGTTGCTGCTGCAGAGTGTGTTGCTGCTGCAGCGTGTATTGGTGCTGGTTTTTCTGCTGCCGCCTGTGCTGGTGCAGCATTTGCTGCTGCTGCTGCTGCTGTTGCTGTTGCTGCTGCTGCAGGCCGCGGGGGGGCCCCCATCGTAATGAACATAGATTTATATAAAACCCCTCACCAACTCATGCAGCGAATGAAAGACCTCCATGCCCTAACAACAGTTACAGGCTAGTGCAGCAGCAGCAGCAGCAGCAGCAGCAATAGCAGCAGCAGCAATAGTAGCAGCAGCAGAAGAAGCACGAGTAGGAGAGGCAGCAAGCCTTTGCCTAGGCTGCTAGTTAGCGCAGCAGCAGCAGCAGGGACAGCAGCAAAAACAGCAGAAGCAGCAACAGACGCAGGGTTTACGGTACAGATATCTGCTGGATTTTAGGGTTTAGGGTTTAAGGTGCTGTGCCTTCTCGTCAGGGCAAGTGCTGCTCTAAGTGTGTCTATACTCTCCGCTGCAATATTTGCTGCAGCTTTTGTATATACCTAGGGTTTATGAGGGTTTTCTGGGGCTTATTATGGTTTGTTAGGGTTTAGGGTTTATTAGGGTTTGTCTTTCTTGTTAGGGCCCCCATTTGGGGTTCTGCGTAGGGTTTAGGGTTTGTTGTTTTTGTTAGAGAGGCTTGTTAGGGTTTAGAGTTTGTTAGGGTTTAGGGCTTATGGTTTGTTGTCCTTGCTAGAGAGGCTTGTTAGGGTTTAGGGTTTGTTAGGGTTTAGGGTTTAGGGTTTGTTAGGGCGTAGGGTTTAGAGCTCTCTGATTGTCAGCTGTTTAGTCTAGTGGTATGACTCTCGCCTAGGGTTTGTTAGGGTAGATTGTTTAGTGGTTGATAGGGTCTAGGGTTTGTTAGGGTTTAGGGTTTGTTAGGGTTTAGGGTTTGGGGTTTGTTAGGGTTTAGGGTTTAGGGCTCCATGACCGTCGGCTGTTTAGTCTAGTGGTATGATTCTCGCTTAGGGTGCGAGAGGTCCCGGGTTCAATTCCCGGAACAGCCCCTTTGTAAAATCAATTTAAAACAATTATATTTATTTTTCGTTTGTTTGTCTTAATACTGTCTTATAATTTTAATTAGTTTTTTAATTATCATATTTCTTGTATATGCATACATAGAGCAACAGCTGCCTATACACCTGAGCGAGTATACTCGCAGCTGCAGTAAGGCTGCTGCTAATTAAGCAATGGAATAGTCATTTTAATGAAAATAAAAATATTTAATTTATATAAAACTTTAAACAAATATATTTACTGCCGTTATTTTCTGTTTTTTGTTTGTTTTTCTTCTTCCTTGCTGTTTGCTTAGCCTCCTTGTGCGCGGTGTATGTACACCCCAACAATCCTTCTTCTTATGCAATAGACAGAATCTGAATGTTTCTTAATAAAATTTGTTTGTTTAATTTGTGTATTTGTTTAAAAAACAAAGATGAAAAGTAAAATATTAAGGTGTAGATGTAGATGAAAATAGATTAGGGGTATTACTCATACCCTTTAGTATTTCTGAGGTGTATGCACGGGATATTTTTTTTAATGCTTGTTTTGCTGCTGCAGATACACTGCAATCAACAGCTTCAATAATATGAATAGGCCCAGCTATTGGAACCTGTGCAAGGAAGGAATTTGTGTGTGCTGCTTTAATCTCTAACCCTAGCAGCACATACCCGTAAGACAAGCAATCATCTGCGACTGCTTTTATTTCTTTTAAATTCTCACCCCCTCCACTTAAACTCAGACGGAGGCCAACACGCCACGGCAAAGCCACCTCAACGCTGCTGCCTTGCCGGGCCTCGCGGGGGCCTACCTCCAGCTGCACACACAAACCCTCATAAACCCTAAACCCTAAACCCTAAACCCTAAAACCCTAAAACCCTAAACGCACCTTATCCAACAGCCCTAAACCCTATTCTAACGCTATCAAACCCTAAACCGCTGCAAGCATTCAACACTTATATCCTAACACCCCTAAATCCTAAAACTCCAAAAACCCTAAACCCTAAACCCTAAACCCTAAACCCTAAACCCTAACCTGGTTGTCTGGCTGCGAGAAGTAAGCCCACGGGTGGTTAGTCGGCGAAGCAAATTTTTCTCGGTGTTGGAAGGCCCGCTGTTTGCTATCGAGGAGGGTACCTGGAGCAAACCCTAAACCCTAATAAACCCTAAACCCTAATCCCCAAACCCTAAACCCTCCTCGTAAATTGCTGCATTCTGTTTGTTGTCTATCATCTGGTGTATAGGGTTTAGGGTTATATAGGGTTTGCATCTGCCGTTCGAAGGAGGGAGTATCTGACTGCTTGAGGTTTAGGGTTTAGGGTTTAGGGTTTAGGGTTTAGGGTTTGTACCTCCGTGATAAAGGAGACACTGTCTGGAGGCGCCTATCGGATAATAATAAACATCAAAGTCCTCGACGAAGAAGGACAAAGCAAAAGACGACGAATTATGCAAACGAAAGAAGAACCACAGCTCCCCTCCAAATAATAAATCTTTACCCGCCACATCAATCTTCAGTGTACCAGGAGCACCTGCACACAAACCCTAAACCCTAAACCCTAAACCCTAAACCCTAAACCCTAAACCCTAAACCCTAAATTAATAGAGGTTGTTAGAACAGATTCCATTCATCCAACAGAAATCTACAGAACTCGAGAGATACTTAAAAACAACCCAAGGTTTATGGTTTAGGGTTTGGGGTTTAGGGTTTTCGGCTCGCAGAATTAGGGTTTAGGGTTTAGGGTTTAGGCCCTACTCTTGTTTTCTATGTTCGCTTCAACAGCCCGTAGATGAGGGGTGGAGATATAAATCCCCAGGAAGCAGCCTGCACGCAAACCCTAAACCCTAAACCCTAAACCCTAATCCCAGCCCTAAAAGCTACCCCTAAACTCTAAAACCCATCCCTGTAAACCCTAGCGCTACGCCCAAACCATAAACCCAATCCCTAAACCCTAAACCCTAAACCCTAAACCCTAAACCCTAACCTCCAATTGCGCAAGCAAGAAAGAGCAGAGAAAGAGTAGCAGTGTAGCAAGACAGCATAAAGAATCTTGAAGGACCCCTATGCCGCTGCTTGACAGGGCGACCCCCTATATCTTCTTCAGCACTTCCCTCTCCTTCTTGCTGCTCTAGGGGTTCAACTGGGGGCCCCCAAGGGGCCCCCTGGGGGCCCCCCTCGCTGCCAGCTCGACGCTGTCGGAGACTCATGCACAAGCTCAGTATAAACCCTAAACCCTAAACCCTAGATGGTAAACCCTAGGTAGACCCTCGCGCCACACTCATAGAAAAGAAGAAAGACAGACTTGAGCGGAGAAGTGAATTGGTGCTGCTGCTTTCAGCAAGGGTTTGTAAGGGTTTAGGGTTTAGGGTTTAAAGGGTTGACTGCTTGCTCGATCTAGGGGGCCCCCCGAACTTAGGGGGGCCCCCTCATGCCAATCCTACTGATCAATACCCTGCAGGGAGGGCAAAGCGCGTTAAATAGGGTTTTAAAATTAGGGTTTACCCCTCTAGGGTTTAGGGTTTAGGGTTTAGGGTTTAGGGTTTAGCGCCTGAGCCGCCCTCCTTCCTGAGTGTGACACTGCGAGTAGAGGGAATCAAATGGGGTTAAATTAAAAGAAGAATAAATAAATAAATAAATAATAATAATTTATTTAAAATAAGAAAAAGAAAACCGAGCAAATTAAACAGTGCAGCCAACTGCTGTCGGTGGTTTGACTGTTGGGCTGCCTATACACCTCAAAAGCGCAGCAAACCCCAGCAATATTTCTGCGTAAAGTAATTAAAATTAATATTTTTAAATTATAAACAACTTATTTAAAATATTTAATAAACAAATTCGTTTCCTTTTTACTCCCTACACACCAACCTAACTATCATCAGGGTTTACTCTGTGCAAAGCGCGCCTCTAAACCCTAAACCCTAAACCCTAAACCCTAAATTTCATAGACAGCCACTAATGCCAAGGCTTAACACTTATTGTACATAGAGAGCCTATCCCTAAGCTCTAAGCCCTAAACCCTTATTTCTAAACCCTAAACCCTAAACCCTAGACAAAGTGGGTTTTACTTAAAGTAGGTATATAAATGGATTCGCTGGGGCTGGCTGCTGCATGCAGACGCTGCTGCATATATATTGAGGTGTCTATACACCTCAAAACCCTCTGCAGCGAAACAAAGAGAAGGCAACAACACATACAAACACTAAAAACTCACTACAGCAAGACAGCAGCAGCAGCAGCAGCAGCAGCAGCAGCAACCCAGGGACTTGAAAAAAAAAGCAGCAAGTCGTGCGGCAGTCAATTCATTCGCAGACACTCTCTTCCTGCGGCTGCTCGCGCTGCAGCTAGCTGTAGCTAGCTGCAGGTAGCTACAGCTGTGACTAGCTACAGCTGTAGCTAGCTGCAGCTGCAGCTAGTTACTACCAGCTCATCAGCAGCTAGCTGTAGCTAGCTGCAAGCACGATCGGCGGGATACGGCTCCCAGGCAACCGACTCTACCCACAAAATGCCCCCCACACATACACCTAGCCAGCCAGCTAGCTAGCTAGCTAGCTAGCTGCTAGAAGGTGTGGGGGGTGAACTGTTGGAGGCGTTCAGGGGAGCCTCCTTGAAACGCCTTCTTGGGCTAGCTAGCTAGCGAGCTAGCTAGATAGCTAGCTAGCTAAATAGATAGGTAGACGGATAGATAGCTATCTAGATAGCTAGCTAGCTAGCTGGCTAGCTGCGCAGCTAGCCGTAAGGACCTTCCAGCTAGCTAAGGGTGCGGGGCTTTGAAGTGCAAGTTAGCGAGTTAGCTAGCTAGCTAGCTAGCTAACTACAACTTCAAAGACAGGTAGCTAGCCACCCAAGCAAGAACTAACGTCTGAATCAAGTATCTAGCTAGCTAGATACATAGCTAGCTAGCTATCCACCTAGACACATAGCTAGCTAGCTAGCCAGATTGATAGATATAGATAGATGGATAGCTAGCTACATACGTAGCTAGCTAGCTAGATAGCTAGCTAGCTAGCTAGTCAAGTATCAACAGCGAGCCGTCAGCGAGCGGCACCGCGTCTTGGTGTTCAGCCTCCGGCAAGGGGGGCGACTGGGAGGCCCCTCCAGCTCCCTGCAGCAGCAGCAGCAGCAGCAGCAGCAGCAGCAGCAGCAGCAGTAGCAGTAGCAGATGTAGTGGAGCAAAGGAACTGGTAGTAGCAGCAGCAGCAGGAAAACCTGCAGCAGCAATGTGTGCTGCTGCACGAAGAGACTCTAATTCAGAATGCTAGCCAAGTCCCCCTTGAAACCCTAAACCCTAAACCCTAAACCCTAGCACCTACATGCTGATGGGGGAGAGGGCCCTGCGGGGCCGGCAGCAGCACATCGATTTGCGTTCCCTCTTCTATATCGAGCTCGGCGCTGCCTATACACCGCAGCAGCAGCAGCAGCAGCAGCAGCAGCAGCAGGAGTAGCGGCAGCAGGAGCAGCAGCAGCAGCAAGAAGCAACGGCATTAACTACCTTTTCGCCTGAGGGTTTAGGGTTTAGGGTTTAGGGCTTAGGAGGCATACCTATTTGGGTCTCGTGAGGGATTCTGTCTCCATCGAGACTAAACACAATTAACCTGCAGCAGCAAACTGGCAGCGAAACTGCTGCTGCTACTGCAGCAGCAACCTCCCCCACAGTCGCCTCCTGCAGCAGCAGCAGCAGCAACAACAACAGCAGCAGCAGCGCAATAATTACACGCGAAAAAACACAGAGCATTACCCTTGTGCAACTGTTGCTGCGGCAGTTGCTGCTGCTGCTGTTGCTGCGGTTGTTGCTGCTGCTGCTATTGCTACAACAACTGCTACTACCGCTAGCAGCTGCTGCTGCAACTACTGCTGCTGCTGCTGCTGCTGCTGCATACCTTGGGCAGCTGGACGTGATTAAATTTTTTGTTTTTCTCCTCTGACCCGTCGCGCCGCAGCACCGCCAGCCTCACGCTGCAGCAGCAGCAGCAGCAGCAGCAGCAGCACAAAGGCGCATCCAGCAACAGAACAATTCAAGTAACCAAACAGCAGCAGCAGCAGCAGCAGCAGAAGGAGCAGCAGCAGCAGCAGAAGCAGCAGCAGCAGCAGCAGCAGCAACAGAGGATTACCTTATCTGCGGCAATTTGGAGCCAAGAGGGGCCCACCTGCAGCAGCAGCAACAACAACAGCAGCAGCACATCGCCCTTAATGTTGTCTGCAGCAGCAGCAGCAGCAGCAGCTGCGCCTTTGGCTGGCAGCAGCAGCAATGACAGCAGCAGCTGCTGCTGCGTGCCCATTAAAGCAGCAGCCAGAGCAGCATCCAGAGCAGCAGCAAAAGCAGCAACAACAACAAAAGCAGCAGCAGCAGCAGCAAGAGCAGCAGCAGCAAGTGATGAGAGACATAAACTTACCCGTCTGCATCAGGTGTCACTGCAGCAGCTGCAGCAGCTGCTGCTGCCTGCTGCTGCTGCAGCTGCTGCAGCAGCATCGCCTTCCAGTGCTGCTGTTTTGTCTCTTCTGAATCCAGCGGCCCTTCTTGGCGCAGCACCTCAACCTAAACACGCAGCAGCAGCAGCAGCAGCAGCAGCAGCAGCAATAGCCGCAGCAGCAGCAACAGCAGCAGCAGCAGCATCAGCAGCAGCAGCAACGGCAGCAGCAGCAACGGCAGACCCAAGCGGAGTATCTGCTAAGCCCCAGATGACTAACGAACAGCAGCAACAGCAGCAGCAGCAGCAACAGCAGCAGCAGCAGCAGCAGCAACAGCAACAGCAGCAGCAGCAGCAGCAACGGTACCTCCTTTGCGAGAGCCTCTGCTTCCTGCTGCAGCAATTTCTTTTTCTTGTTCAGCGCCTGTCTTCTCCGTGCACTCAGCGGTGTCGCCCTGAACCGCACAAACCCTAAACCCTAAACCCTAAACCCTAGTGAAAGCCAGCAAGGAAGGGATGCTGCTTACTTGTTGACTTCGTCTAAGGAGGGGAGGCTGCTGCTGCTGCTGCTGTTGCAGTTGCTGCTGGTGGTTGTTGTGATGCTGCTGCTGCTGCTGGGTGGGTTGCTGCTGCAGCTGTCCTCTGCTTCTATATACGCCTTTGTGGGGCCCCCCCGAAGCCGCTTCCTGCTGCGTCTGCTGCTGCTGCTGTTGCTGCTGTCGGTGTATGCTGAGTTTGTATGCTCCTTGGAGTCTTCGCTGTTCTGCTGCTTTTGCTGCTGCTGCTGCTGCTGCTGCTGCTTCTGCTGCTGCTTTGTGCAGAAGGAAGAAGAGAGAAGAGAGGAAGCATCTAAGGGGACGTCTTCGTCAAAGCTGCTGCAGTCTGTTGCTGCTGCTGCTGCTGCTGCTGCATCAACGTCTTCTGCTGCTGCTGCTGCTGTTTCTGCTGCAGGGCTGGTCCTCCGCCTGCGAGGTCTCCCTCGCTTTGTTCTTGTTGTTGCTGCTGCTGCTGCTGGCTGAGACGATGCAGCAGCAGCAGCAGCAGCAGCTCGAGAGCTCTTGCTTCTCTCTTGATTAAAGGAAGCAGGGGGCCCCGGGGGCCCCCCTAAATCTTCTAAGTCATCAAAGTTGTCGTCAGATATAGAATGAAGAGATAACTCCTCCCATGCTCTCTGCTGCTGATGATGATCCTCGTGCTGCTGCTGCTGCTGCTGCTGCTGTTGCTGTTGCTGCTTCTCCTCCTCCTGCTGTTGCTGCTGTTCTTGCTGCTGCTGCTGCTGATGATCCTCGTGCTGCTGCTGTTCCTGCTGCTGCAGCTGAGCCTCCGCATATTCAGGAGAAGCAACAGCTGCTGCAGCGTTGCTGCTGCTGCTGCTGCTGCTGCTGCTGCTGTTCCGGCAGTGAATCCCCAACAAGCCTACGGCCCCCCCCATAGCCGCAGAGCTGCTGCTGCTGCCTGTCAGTGAAGGGTTTATACTACTACTATTAAAAATAAGGGTTTAGGGTTTGGGGTTTAGGGTTTAGGGTTTAGGGTGGAGCTTCCAATAATCGAGTAATAAAATTTAGAGCAAAGCGGAGTCAAGGAGGCAGCGAAGCTCTCTTCAGTGCCGCTAAGGGTTTAGGGTTTAGGGTTTAGGGTTTAGGGTTCGCGGTTTAGGGTTCCGAGCCCAACCACGCAAAAATTCAATTGACTTAAAGGTGCAAAATATGGTCTAATGGCGCCTTGCTGCTCTTCGGGTTTAGGGTTTAGGGTTTAGGGTTTAGGGTTGAGGGTTTGGGGGTTGTATTTGGATGCGGGTGGTTGGGGGCCCCCGCGGGGCCCCCAACACCTGAATGACAGCACTGATAGAGAACAGCAGCATTTTATTTGTTGTAAAATAATAAAAATAAATGTTAAGGGTTTAGGGTTTATAAAAACTGAAGGCTAAGCTGCAGAGGGCTTTGTTTGTCTGCTGCTGCTGCCGGTGACCCCCGAATGGCAGTTGGGGTGTATAGGCAGCTCTGGGGTGTATAGGCAGCTCTGGGGTGTATAGGAAGCTCTGGAGTGTATAGGCAGCTCTGGAGTGTATAGGCAGCTCTGGAGTGTATAGGCAGCTCTGGGGTGTATAGGCAGCTCTGGAGTGTATAGGCAGCTCTGGGGTGTATAGGCAGCTCTGGGGTGTATAGGCAGCTCTGGGGTGTATAGGCAGCTCTGGAGTGTATAGGCAGCTCTGGGGTGTATACCCAGCTCTGGAGTGTATAGGCAGCTCTGGGGTGTACAGGCCGATGTGCTGGCAGCATTTTGGCGTGTACACAGTGTGGGGTGTCTAGGCAGCTGTGGGGTGTCTAGGCAGTTTGAGGTGTATCCGCAGGTCTTTTGTGTTTGAAGTTCCTCCACTGCCCCTTTCTTTAGCTGTCTGTACACCCCGACGGAGCTCGCAACGACGTACTCCCTCTGGCTAGCTAGCTGCAACTAGCTGTAGCTAGCTACACCTAGCTGCGACTAGCTGCAGCGTCCTGTGGCTGGCTAGGTGTATCTAGCTGTAGCTAGCTACACCTAGCTGAGGGTAGCTGAGACTAGCTGCAGCGAGCTGTAGCTAGCTATGTGTGGTTAGCTGTAGCTAGCTGTGGATATCGGTAGCTAGCTGAGCTGGGTGAGGCCGTAGCTAGCTGTGGCTAGCTGCAGCTAGCTATTGGCTGCCTAAGTAATCATATTCCTTTCGTTTCGCTGCAGCCACAGGTTCAAAATTAAGCATCTCAAGTAAAAAAAAAAGAGACAGAGACAGTAAACCCTAGACCTGCTGCAGCAGCAGCATCTGCAGCAGCAGCATCTGCTGCAGTAGCATCTGCTGCAGCAGCAGCATCTGCTGCAGTAGCATCTGCTGCAGCAGCAGCACCTGCAGTAGTGGCAGCATCTGCTGCAGCAGCAGCAGCATCTGCGGCAGCAGCATCTGCTGCAGCAGCAGCACCTGCAGTAGCAGCAGCATCTGCTGCAGCAGCAGCAACTGCAACAGGAGTTGCTGCAGCAGCAGCAGTTGCTGCAGGTGTTGAGGTGTATATAAATGGAGACAGACAAACAGAAGCACCCTAATAAAAAATAATAAAAATTATATATAATAATAAATAAATAAAATAATATTATTTAAGTAATATTAATATACACCGCGAACAACCCGAAGATGCCTTGTAAACCCCAAACCCTAAACCCTAAACCCTAGATTCAGAAGCACATGCCTCCATCGAAGCAAACCCATTCTTCTCACCACACACCGAACAACTACTGCTCTGTACTTCCTCCCAAACCCTAAACCCTAAACCCTAAGACTGAGATGCCTCAGCCAGCCACTCTGCAAACTCATCGACCTTCTCTGCATGTCCTGGGAACTTCGCTGCAGCAACACAAACCCTAAACCCTAAACCCTAAACCCTAAAGAATCTGCAGTCTTGTGCATGACGCCTCTCACAGCTTTGCTGCTGGGGGCTTAGGCTGCGGGTTTGAGCTGAGGGTTTAGGGTTCAGATGAGGGTTTAGGGTTTAGCTGTTGACGGTTTAGGGTTTTGAAGGTTTAGGGTTTAGGGTTTGGGTGTCCTTACAGCGGAGGGAAGTAATCTTGGCGTGTACTCCCGCAGCAGTGTAGGCGGCACCTGATGCACAGGAAAGGGTTTAGGGTTTAGGGTTTAGGGTTTAGGGTTTTCTGAGTGGGGTCCCCAGGAAACATACAAGCTTGACGGCGTAGGGTTTAGGGTTTAGGGTTTGCGGGGAGCGGTGGTTGTGCGCTGCTCCCTCTGGAGTGGGTCCCGTTCAGGGTTTAGGGTTTAGGGTTTACCTTTAAGGGCTTCAGCAAAGGCCTCAGTTAGTTCCGTATAAAGACAGTCGCTGTATATAACGCAGTCATCTACAAACCCTTTCTCAACAGAGAGCCCCACCTCCTGAAGAGCAAACTAAACCCTAAACCCTAAACCCTAAACCCTAATAAACCCTAAACCCTCATAAACCCTAAACCATAATAAACCCTAAACCTTAGTAAACCTTAAACCCTCATAAACCCTAAACCCTAACGCGACGCACCGATCCCGATGCCCTTAACTCAGACAGCCAGGTTTGGAATTCAATATCTCCCCCACAAACCCTAAACCCTAAACCCTAAACCCTAAGCTCAATCAAAACCCTTAACCTTAGTCCCTAAACCCTAAACCCTAAACCCTAGGCCGTAAACCATAGGCTGAACTTACGAGTGATCCTCCGTCACTGAATCAAAGCCCTAAACCCTAAACCCTAAACCCTAAACCCTAAACCCTAAACCCTAGCTTACGAATGATCCCCAGGGGAACCTGGTATTATATTTGCAGCTGAAGTCCGGTGTCTCTCCGTACACCCACCGCCAATCCTGAAGTGCTTGAAGATGCCTTTTAAATGAAGCAAGGTTTGTAATTGCTTCACCATTAAAGCGAAATTCTTCTGCTGCTGCTGCTGCTGCTGCTGCTCCTGCTGCTCCTCCTGCTGCTGGGTCTACACCCTCAGCAAAATGCCTAAAGAAAGATGCTCTTAGGCTCTCACAGAGCTAAGCACAACAAACAAAGCATAAAAAACAAACAACGAATATAATATATATATATATATATAAAGAAAAAGAAATAGATAAACGCCTTCTCCTAAATAAACAAACGAGCAAACCCTAAACCCTAAACCCTAAACCCTAAACCCTAAACAAATTCATTTTTAATACATTGATACCCTGCATCCACAGGGTATATATATATATATATATATATATCAGGGTTTAGGGTTTAGGGTTTAGG
>NW_013549978.1:20000-22031 GCF_000499425.1 Eimeria acervulina | reverse complement strand
TATATATATATATATATATATATCAGGGTTTAGGGTTTAGGGTTTAGGGTTTACGTTTTCATGAGTAATAGAAGGAGCTACTTCTTTTAAGTTGACAATCCTCGCACTAACGCTTTTAATGCCTTTGCTTTCAAGCTTTTGTTTGTTTGGCGTCAAAACTTTGCTCAAAACGCTGCAGTCGACATCCCGCATCAATGTGCCTGCACGTACACCCCAAACCCTAAACCCTAAACCCTAAACCCTAAACCCTAAACCCTAAACCCTAAACCCTAAACTGTAAATGGTAAGCAGTAAATCCTAGGCCTGAAAGTCAAACCCTAGCCCTTTGCATGCCAGCCCCAACAGAAGCAGCAGCAGCACCGCAGCAGCAGCAGCAGCAGCAGCAGTAGAAGTAGCAGCAGCAGCAGCAGCAGCACACCGTGGTGCACCCATATGTCGCCAGCCCTCGCATAGGCAGCGCCTGAGAACTGCAGACACAGAAATACATCAAAGCCAAGGGTTTAGGGTTTAGGGTTTAGATGCTAGTCTAGGACGGGATCTGTTGTTAAGCTTGATAGCGCAGAGTTTAGGGTTTAGGGTTTAGGGTTTAGGGCATAGATGCTGGTCTAGGACATGAGGTGTTGTTCATCCGAAGGGCGCCCATCAGTGTTTATTGTTTAGGGTTTAGCGTTTAGGGTTTATAGCTTAGGACTTAGGGTTTAGGGTTTAGGGTTTAGGGTTTAGGGTTTAGGGTTTAGGGTTTAGGGTTTGCCTTTCTTCCGTCTGGTAAGACAAGGTCGTTGCGCCCGCTGCTTTTTGCTTCGATGCCGAAACCTGTTTTCAGTGCACTTAAAATAAATTCTTCAACCTTTTGTTTTTGCTGTCTCAAGCAAATAACAGTAAAACAGGTGTTACCCAGGTCCTAAGCGCATGCGCAAGGGTTTAGGGTTTAGGGTTTAGGGTTTTGGGTTTTGGGGGTGGGTGGGAAAGGGTTTAATACGCAGCTGCAACACGCTCCACAGGCACCCGCCTTGGCTCAAACCCTAAACCCTAAACCCTAAACCCTAAACCCTAAACCCTAAAACCTAAACCCTAAACCCTAAACCCTAAACCCTAAACCCTAAACCCTAAACCCTAAACCCTAAATAAACCCTAAACCCTAAACCCTAAACCCTAAACCCTAAACCCTAAACCCTAAACCCTAAACCCTAGCGCACCTGGTATACGGCTCCTCCTCCTGAGTATCTCCTTGCGAGCAAAATTTGTTGATCTTTTAGGGTTTGAGGGTTTACTTCAACCCAAGCATTTTGATGCCGCCCAATGACAACTGTTTTATTATTTCTCCAGAGGTAAAGAAGAGGGCCTGAGGGTTTAGGGTTTAGGGGTGTATGATTAGGGTTTGAGGGTTTAGGGTTTAGCAAAGGGGTTTGCCCTGCCCATACTTCTTTTAGAGTAGCTTCAAGAGATAAATTAAAATAAATATTATCCGAAGTACTCTCAAGCACAGTAACACCTCCTGCTGCTGCTGTTGCTCCTGCTGCTGCTCCTGCTGCTGCTGCTGCTTCTTTTGCTGCTGCTGCTGCTGCTGCTGCTGCTGCTGCTGCAGTAGCAGCAGCAGCAGAAGAAGAGAAGCAACGCCGATACACCTGCTGCGGGGCTGACAGCCCCAGGGAACGAACCAGATTATTCAAGTGCATCCTACACACACCAACGAGGGTTTAGGGTTAAGGGTTTAGGGTTTAGGGTTTAGGGTTTAGGGCTTATGGTTTAGGGTTTAGGCGTTGCGTCGCTCGCAGAAAATCCAAGGGGGGCGGACCCTAAATAAAGGTGTGGTGACTCAACAGCTAACTATGATAGAGGTTTGAGGGTTTGGGCTTTAGGGTTTAGGGTTTAGGGTTTAGGGTTTAGGGTTTAGAAAAGACCTCAGCGCCAAGGGGCGAGGGGCCCCTCGGGGGCCCCAGGGGCCCCCCTTCCTCATCGATACGGGATAGCCCTGGCGCTGCTAAACCCTAAACCCTAAACCCTAAACCCTAAACCCTAAGATTTGATTTC